>NC_132898.1:31888587-32104016 GCF_030463535.1 Salminus brasiliensis
GCCGGTTCACTGGTTGTCCTTTCTTTTGGCACTTTTGGTAGGTAGTTACTGACCACTGCCTACTGGGAGGAACACCGCACAATAAGACCTGGCTGATGTTTTGGAGGTGTTCTGACCCAGTCATTGTCCAGAACATCACAGTTTGGTTCTTGTCAAAGTGTCTCAGAGTCTTTTGGTTGCCCCTTTTGTTCCTGCTTCAGTACCTTTGCGAAAGGTACCAATAACAGTACCTTTCGCAATGCTACCCCACCCTACACCCCCACCCCCTTTCATCCACTTGTTTTTCAAGTTTGTGGTCGCTCAGCAGTCTTGTGCTGCATGGAGGCTTTCATGAGAAACACATGTTGAGCAGAGTTCCTCTCTCTTTAGACCCACCAAAGTACAACTACACAATGGCTACTGCACCAAAGACCCACCAGCCAGCTTGCACACTGCTGCGAGCACGACGCACGGCCCTGCTCAAGGTTCTCAGCTGGATTCGGATGGTCCAAGATGGTCTTTGATGAGAAAGGTGGTTGAAAGGTTGGTCACCTAGGTGAAAACATACCCTACACTGGTAAGCTAACTGGTTATCCAGCTCTTGACCAGCTTAGTGCATGTTGTATTTGGTATATTTTGGTCAGCTGGTTTTCTAGTTTGTTGATGCTGGTCATGCTGGTCATCCAGATGAAAACCCTGTGCTGCTAAACAAGCTGGTATGTTGCATCACTAGCTTAGTGATGCTGGTCATGCTCGCCAACCAGCTTGGTCTTGCTGGTCATGCTGGTCAACCATGCTGGCTTGGTCAGGTTGATCATGCTTGTAGACCAGCTAAACCATCAAACTCACTGGTCAAAGCTGGTAAACTTGTTTATTTCAGCAGCAGTTTAGAGGAGAAGTAATGCCCTTAGGCTAATTCTCCATGCTAATGCTACATAATACTCTGGAAAAACTGTGATCAAAGATGGAGTAATGAGCTCTCTGGCATGATTGTGGTCATAGTGGTCATACTAGTCGACCAGCTTGATCAAGCTTGGTCATATTGGTGATCAGGCTTAGTCAGGTTAATCAAGCTTGCCTACAGCTAAACCATCAAACTCATGAAAACATATACTATGCTGGTCAAGAGCTAAACTGGTCAACTAGCTCCCCCCCTCCTTTTCAGCAATGGCTTAATATGCAAGAAGAAGAGGAAGTGCAATGCCCTTAGGCTAATTTTCCATGCTAATGCTACATAATACTCTGGAAAAACTGCAATCAAAGATGGGGTAATGGGTTCTCTGGCATCTGATTTTGGTCATAGTGGTCATACTAGTCGACCAGCTTGATCAAGCTTGGTCAGGTTAATCAAGCTTGCCTACAGCTAAACCATCAAACTCATGAAAACATATACCATGCTGGTCAAGAGCTAAGCTGGTCAACTAGCTTCTTTCACCCCTTTTCAGCAGTGGTTTAATATGCTAGCCCTTAGGCTAATTTTCCATGCTAATGCTACACAATACTCTGGAAAAGCTGCAATCAAAGATGGGGTAATGAGCTCTCTGGCTGTTCTTCTCTCAGACCTTTTCCTCATATTAGCCACGTCAAGCGAACAATGACCGTTGTCGAGCTCAGCTCTCCAGCCACTAGTTTTATGAAAGTACGGTTGCGTCTCTGGAACTCCAATAGCCTCCTTTTTTTTCTTCTTGCTGATTTTTTTTTTTTTGTAATGTAATCATCATACATCTTTATAGATGCATGACAGAAAGATTAATCAACCTATCCAAATATCCTTGGTGGGAGACGGATTGCGGAATAATGAGTCAATTGATGAATGCCCAGATATATTCCTCTCTTTTTAATTGAAGTTTGGTAGTCGGACAATGGCTCGCCGCGGCGGCACAATAAAGAGCGGCGAGGATAATGGCGGTTTTGGAGATGAAGGGGGAAGATTATTTTCCAGTGGATTGCAGCAACCAAACGCAGGGCAAAGTTAAATTAAAGGCGGAATTTGCACAACAGATGTGGGGGGCAGCCGGGAGCCGGGTTTTGACAAACAGAGCCGAGCGGACTCGGAGGGCTCTAATGACCCCTGCACTGTGTTGATTCAGCTTCAGACACAGCCACCCACAATTAACAGCCACATCCACCCCCATGGCTTCTTATTTAATCAAAGACATGTCTCACACAGGGAGAGAGAGAGCGCAAGAGTGTGAGAGAGCGAGAGCGAGAGAGAGTCGGAGGAGAAATTAAAAAGGGAAAAAATTAAAAGATGGAGCAGATACTGCACCAGTCAGTGCCTTTTATAATGAACCTGCCATATGTGTGGGAAAGAGAGGTGGTGGGCAGTGCAGTGCTAAAAAAAACCCCAACATTTGCATTGGACAATGCAATAGAATTCCACTCATAAATGGTATTCTGTTTATGCCAAAACACATTTCCCTGCGTGATGGGAAATGCACGGCATTGAGCCTTGCGACCGAATGGAATGGAATCAGTGAGGAATTCCTTTATGCAGATACCGTTGTCGACGCAGCCTGCAGTGAAAGGGTGATGGCAGTCTTACAACCTTACGTGTGGAGAGTCACAAAAGCTTGGGTGCGGAAGCTGGCGTACGTAAGGCTACATCATTAGAGCTCAGCGACGCTTACAAACGCAATTTCTCAAAGCACCCGACTACACCAGCCGAGCACCCGGTCTCCTTGGAAGTCTAAAGCTTTCGAGATTCCACTAAACACCTAACTCAACATCTACCCACGAATTTAGAGGCTTGAGAGCATCTCGAGTGGCTTTCAAGAACACGCTGTGAAAAGCAGGCGCAAGCTTGGAGCTCGGTGGATGGACGGCACTCCACTGCAAGGTCTGCTGAGCCATTTCCTCAGCTCTGTTATTAGCAGAGAGGCAAGTATACAGAAAACACCCAGCTGTTTAACAGCACCAACAGCATGGTTAGGAGAATCTTGCCATGCTTGGAAACGTGGCACAAGGTATTTACTGTACCTACAAGCAGGTAGAAGGTTGCCCATGTCTAATGGAACTTGGTACCCCAGCAGCTCATATATATGCTGGGGTACCAAGCTCCCTTAGACATGGGCATAAGGTTGTCCATAAGGTAAGATCTTTCTTAGCCACACTTTTTATACAAAGGATTTGAGACTTGGATGAACAGTTCCACACCAGCTTTTCCATTTGAGGTTCATCCCACTTCCCCTCCCATATACCTTTGGAAAGGTTCTCAATGCAACCAAACCTGGTTCTTCTATAGTATCACACCAGGATTGCCAATTTTATGGCAACATGGTTAATTTTTTTATAGATCTGACCAATGGAAAGTTGTCCAGCACCAACTGGTCATGTTTTAACCCCATTTGATAACTTGACCAATTAAACTGGTCCTACCCAGACATGGTTTCTGACCTGCTAAATCTAAATATTGCATGAATAGAAGCTTTCCAGCTGCATAAAGTGGACTAAAAACTCTCAACAAGAAACACACAAAGCCTCGGCTGAAAGATTCCTGGGAGAGGAGAGAAAAAAAGAAAGAAAAACACTGGTAACCATGAATATCACAGAGAGCTCTCATATTTGCCTAAAAAAAAAAACGTGAAATCTTAAAAAGGCTTGACTAAAGCTAGACCTCAGACATCTAAAGCTAACACAGCTTTTAAAATGAGAACATGGTGGAGGTAGTGTGATGGATGTTTGATTGGAGGTTGGAGGTTCTTCTACAATGCAGTGGAACAGCAGGTGGTTCTCACATCCCTGTAACGTCTCAATCAGAAAATGTGATGAACTATTTTAACCGCAAGGGAGACAACTCTGTAATTCTGCTCTCATCTACCGGTATATAAGCATGAGCGCTAGCACACGTACACAGTGAGATAGAGTGATGGAGGTAGAGCAAGAGTGAGAGAAGCGCTTTGTCGTTTTTTCGATTCTTCGATATACACTTGCACTAAACGTGGACTAGATCCGTCTCTGACTGTCTTTGACCACCTCCCAGTGTGGTTTTGAGTGACCAACTCATAATCCAATCACTATGCGAATTGGGGGTGGCTTTTCGTGCAGAGAACCGAAATCTGACCGTGATCCAATCACCAAAAACGTGATGTGATAAACAGACAGACAGTGATTTTCATCAGACATAGATGGAATTTTAACCAACACATACACACTAGTGAGCAAACATGCCCAGAGCAGTGGGCAGCCGTCACTGCAGCGTCCAGGAGGCAAAGAGACCTTGCTCAAGGGCCCATCAGTTGCAACTTGGCAAACCCAGGTATCAACCTTCCAACCCTGTCATCAATAGCCCAGCGCCCTAACCACTGAGCCAGCACTGCCCAGTAGGCTTTGGGGTAAGAATAAGACCCAGTGACGTTTCGGCAGGGGTCTGGTGGCATGGCACGGCTCATGGGATCAATGACGAGGCTACATTTAGAGAAACTAAGGCAAACCAATGGGCTGAGATTCATGCATATACAAGCCCAGCCTTAATTAGCCTGCGGTGATACACAAGCACTGTTTATCTGGTTTATTCGGACCCTTGATCCAAGATTTCCAAATCTGTCTTTTAGCATTTTGACTCCTCTTGCAAAATAACTGTCGGAATTTCGTGCATCTGAGCTAAAATGTCAAACGGACCCTTGGCAGCCCAAGCGAAAACAGGCTGCCGTTTAACCCGCGCTGACTCACGGCTCCTTAGACAAACACTGGACACAGACTGTGGCCTTGTAGCATGTAGCAGCCCCTCGCAGAGGTTCGCCACATGCAAACATTTTCTGGAGGCTAGCTGCCTCTCTGATTTTGGCCTGATCTCCAGCTCATCTTAAACACTTGGAGATTTTTGTCTCCTCTAATATTTACCTCTGCTTGATTTGAAACGCCCCACTGTGTGGGAATGCTGCGGCGCGGCTCGGAGAGAACGTGCCGAATGTACCGGGGTGAATCAGCAAATTAGCATTCGTCAGGCTGATTGGAGGTCCTGGCCGGCCTGCTGGCTGGAGAGCTGGGTATTGATTCTGGAAGCGCAAGAGGAACTTCACTTCCAGCAGGCTTCCCAGTCTTTAGGTCCCTAAACAGTCTGGAACCGAGTACGTATTTGCACAGCTTGGTGAAGATATACGTCGCAGATCATTGGAGTCGGCAGGTTCTGGGTGCTCAGACGGAGGCTAAGGAGCCAGGATTCAACAGCCACGGGGCAAGAGCACAATAGGGAACCACACATGCTGGAGCCACATCACGTTCTAGATCACTCCAGGAGGACACCAACCACCGTCTCCTTGTGGAGATCTACTTTCCTGTTGGCTCCACCTCCAAAACCAAATCTAACACACCCCACATGACTGTGTAAGTAATAATCCAGCAACTCCGTGTAATTGAGATACCAAACCAAAGGTCCAGCCAAAGAGACCACCAGCTGAACAGCGGCCCCCTGGAGATGAATGCAAATAACAAAGGAGGCTTTCGTGATTTCCAAGTGTTTCAAAATCTTCTCTTTATCCCGCTCATTTCATACAGATTTACAGGGCTGCCGGGAGGCCTAAACTGTTTAGATCATAACGCAGCCACTGCCAAGGTAACCAGATAGCCTGGCTCTCCATTCTGGCTCCACTCAGATTGCCCTGCACACCCACCTGTTGTCATGCTTTTGTTTTCCAAAGGGAGAAAATAACACCAGGCTACATGTGCATTGCAGCAAGCATGGGAAATGGATAACATGGTCACTGAACATTAAATCTGCAGCCAAATGATGACGAACTGGCTCTTAAATGCAGGCGAATGTCCCAGGAAAGAGTGGGGTGGGTTGTCATACTGTCCATATCTCCAGCTCTGGAGGTGCCAACTCAAACTTAGTAGCTGTTTTTTGTTTTTAGCGACTTTATATTTTAAGACTGTGTTGGGTTTAAATGTTCAAAATACTAAAACATTTACAGCATTAAGCAGACGCTCTTCTCCAACTTACAAAAGAGCTTCACTGTTTACTGAAGAAGAACCTCAGCTAGTTTAAATAGACTGAAATTCAAAGCTCCTCTAATCTTAGACTCTACCAAACACAAGACAATATGGAGATCATAGTACTCTTCTCTTCGCCTGAGTACTCTCAGAAGAGGAGGGTCTTCAGTCTGAGTTTGAGGACAGCGAGCGTTGGACACCCAGGGGAAGTTCGTTCCACCACTTCGGTGCAGGACAGTAAAAAGTCTGGACGCTCGTTTTCCGTGGATCTTAAAGGATGGCGGGTCGAGCCGAGCCGTACTTGAAGCTAGAAGGGCTCTCGATGCAGATCGGATTTTGACCATCGCCCTCAAGTACAGTGGGGCTGGCTAGTCCAGTCTTGGAGCTTTTCCAGAAGCCCTCCGTAAAAAAAAATCAGTGCATTTCATTCTAAAGGCGAAATAACAGGGTGGTAAAAAGGCTTAAAAACATACATCTGAGCACTTTTCACCCCAACCCACGTCACAAAGTTCCTATTTCCTACATCTTCAGGTCAGTAGGCCAAGATCTCATTTTTCTTACACCGTTCTCGTTGATGTTTTCCAGCATGCTCAATCCTGGGAGGCGATATTTCGGTGCATTTGGTAGAAGCGGCTCCTTCTAGTGATATTCTCTCGAATTCAAGTCGGCCTTAAAAGAATAGAGCAGGTGGCGCAATGACGAGTTCTATTATCCTCCAATTTATCGCTCTCCCCCACCAAAGCTGATAAAGGGCCTGGTCTAAGCTTGAATGGGAGAGCTCTTGGGAAGATCATGTTATTATGGGAGCAAATGCTACAGGGCCGCTGGGCATTCGTCCGTCGGCTCTGACGGACTCTTAGACGTGAGAACATGTTACAGTGCCCTAAACTGGAGATCGAGGCGTAATCTGTCTGCAAAGAAACACGGCATTTAAACATTCATTTCGGTGAGGTTTATTTTTGCTCGGGACGTAGAAAAAATAATAAAAAGAACTTTATTTATCTAGCACTTTTCACACATCTCATATCCAGCTAATAGTGCTGTACAAGCAAGATCAAAAAAGGCAAATATTTTAACAAAGGTAGCGTGAGAGGAGCTGATCAAATTAATCAAATAAATCTTTAACAAGACTTTAAGGAGTGAAGCTAAAAAATGAAAATGACTCTAGAAGAGCCAGTGGAATCGAATCAACTGCCTAACCAAAGCTTCTGCTTCTCGGAGGATCTGATGTTCTGAGATTTCTCTTGCTCAGAAAGGTCTGGTTCTGTTTTCTGCTTCGCTTTCCTTGCGCTCGACTGGAACATCGGATAATCCTGCACGTCTTAAGTCACGATCCCAGAATCCCGATCTGGAATATAATCCATATGCTGCGCGCAACGCTTGCTGGGAATGCCGCTACAGAGCAGGCAGTAGGTTACGCACAGGAGCAGCTGTAAAATGGAACAAACTGTGAGAGAGCCGGAACGCTCTGAGAATTAAGCAGCAACTCGATCTTT
Organism: Salminus brasiliensis; assembly: GCF_030463535.1. Lineage (NCBI taxonomy): Eukaryota > Metazoa > Chordata > Actinopteri > Characiformes > Bryconidae > Salminus > Salminus brasiliensis. Next base: position 31,895,994 of record NC_132898.1, read on the forward strand.
CCCTGTCCCACCTGTGTCTGTAGTTGTTACGACCCTCCGATCTCGGATAATGCTGCCAAGCCAAATGTGGGTGGACCGGGAAATGGTTTTGTCAATGGAGAGCTGAATAATATTTCAATATGGAGAACTGCTGACATCGAACACCGCTGTTAAAGTGGGAGACAAGGGGCTTTGCATGTCACTTTGGGCTCGCTTGCCAAGCAGACCTCTCGCTGGCTGAGAAATGGTTCAGTTGTGCAAATAAAGATCCTTCAAAATAGACCAACACTTCAATTAAGCGGCTGAGGTAATGCAGTAATGTCAGAGGTGCGAAAAACGAATGGAGGCTTATAACTCCACTGGCATCAAGCAAACTGCACGACCAAAACATCCCACACTTCCATTAATAAGTGATCTCACCAGTAAATTCCTCAGATTTTCCTAATTCTTGGAGAATTCGGGAGGGAAATGTAAATAAAGTCACTGTAAATTATTTCATATTATCCGAAATGGCTCACAGAGGAAAATCCTAGCTAATCCAAGTCTAATTTCCTTACAGTGGTGTCAATGTAGATTTTTGACATTTCTGACTATCCCAAATCAACCTAAATACATCTTCCGACTTGTAACTAATTCAGAACATGACGAACCGAGGAGCTGGGAAGAGCAAACCGGGATCCAGGCTAGGCTAAAAGCTAACAAAAGCCAACAAAAGCCGTCCTGGTGATGTCCACATAGACATAGCCTTTTTTTGACTATACAAAATGAACAGTGAACCTCCTTAACATTCATTCACTCGTGTTTAGCAGGCTAAAGATCCTCCACAAGAGGGCGCTAAGTACTTGAAATGCATGTGGTGTAATAAATACACACTATATGTCCAAATATTTGTTGACACCCTTTCTACTGAATGAACACTAAACGCCTAATATTGCCAGGTGTGGGCTAGAGGGGTATAAAGCCCCCCAGCATTGAGCTGTGAAGCAGTGGAAGAACTGTGTTCTCTGGAATAATGGATGGTGGAGCTCCATCCAGTACTTTTGGATGGGATGAGTTGGGGAGTTGGGGATGATGAGGTGGGGTGGTGAGCATCATCCAACATCCTGACCTCACTAACGCTCTTGTTGCTGAATGCAATCAAATGCTACAGAAATAGTTACTCCAACAAAAGCAGGATTAACTTGTTTTTTAATACCCTTGACTTCTAAAACATCAAATACAATGAATAAGCAATGGATAAGAGCAGGTGTCCCAATATTTTGTGTCCTTATATATTATATATATAAAATCTATACCAATATATGTCACAATTTGCATGAAAATGTAACATTTGTTTCCAGCTCCGGACATTTATTTATTGTTTTAGCTTCTACCAAACATTATCACTTACACAGGCAGGGTTAATTATAACATGATAACATGTACGGCTACATGTAAGCCACTAAATACTGATGTAGACTCAATTTATTCCATTATTTTAAAGGTTGCTTAAACCAGATGCCCTCTCTTTAACCTAAAATAAATAAATAAATAAATAAATAAATATAAATTTCTGCATAGTCATTGGAAAGAGTAGGGCCAAATTTTTGAATATGACATAAAACCAAAAATCAGTGCAAGTAAACTGAAATTATTAAATTACTGTTTTAAATGAATTTAAATTCAATTAAATAAATGCAATTAAATCAGAATTATAACGGCAATGTCCAAAAAAAACTTTTAAAAAATCGTAAAAAAGGGCTTCTCTCAGCGTTTCCTTGAGGCTGAATACCTCCTACTGTGGGTTCCTTCTACGCTTTAACATGGAAAATATGACAACCACCAAAAGAGGGAATATAATAACATAGGTGTGAATTCTGTGACGCACAACTCTGTAAAAAAACACACACCGGCTGAATCTCGAGAGATATCCGTCAGATGATGTTGCTATTCAAGAATTTAGGAATTCAAGGGATTTTTATTTGCATTAGCGTAACTAGATTAAAATGGTACAGTTTACCCAACGTTGGGTTGTGCCAACTTGGCAAGTGCAAGTGGCTAACATGCACAATGCTAACAAGCCGGTTTCAGCTTCCATTACTTGTAGAGACTTAATTTCGGTCTTGGCTGATCAGCTACATTTGGAAAATGAGTCAAATCTGTGGATTCGATCTTTGGCTCGACCGCTGCTTTGAATCAGTTACTTGGAGAGAAGATGAATGTTCAGCATTCATCTTCTAAACTCTGGCAAAGTCCTCAACTTTGTCCTCGAGGGGAATGAGTAATGACCTCCGCTGTCCATCGTCACATCTGAAATGACTCTAAGGTATTCAGCACTATCTGTGGCAGGGCTAAGAACATGTCCAATCTGTCCCTTTGTCAGGTGGGAATTAGGCTTTTCTCACTACCCCACAGAGAGGAGGTCCAGAGTGCTAGAAGAGAGGGAGATAAATCAGATGACTTGAGAGCAGCACTGTAGACCTGTGATTGTCTCTCACATTCAAGTTTCTGATTTGAATAGGCAGGAATTTCATACTCGAGTCTGAAAGCCTCCTCTGCCTTTTTAAGGTCAGCTGGAGTTGGGGTACTGTGTTATAAAAGACGACGGAAAAGGGAAACGTTGAATTCACTGGGATGGCAAATGTAAAGTCTATAAAATACTTGTTTACCAACAATCCTGCAATTTTCTGTGCTACAATTTAAAAAATGAAAGCTTGAGAAAGGGTTCTAGGAAGTGAGGAACTACATTTGGTTATAATAAAAAATGTCTTTTTAATATAAAGGATCTTTTACTTCTATTTTATTTTATATGTAGTCATATGTGTCAAAAAGCATGACCATTTACCACCTTCAAGACCTTAAAATTACGTTATCCTGACTTTAAGACTAATATAAGTGCAGATAATCTTGTTTTGATTGGCTATCCTGCCTTTAAAAAGCAACCCAGGCTTCAAAGTGAATGGGTGGGGCTAAAAAGCTAAAAGGGCAGCTGTATGCAAATGTGTTGGTTTTTGTGACATCACAAAACTGCAGGAATTAGGCACAGCTCTCTCTCTTAACCCTTTAGACCCTGTATGTAAACTCGCACTTCCGTTTTTCACTCTATTAACTATATTACTGACCTAATTAACCTCAATTTCATAGGTCCTAAAATAGAACCCTGTGGGACTCCCCACGATATGCTAAACCATGCAATAGTTTCTGCATTAGGATTAATAACTGAATAATAAACCTAGAGCTCAAGGGATTAATTGGTAAATCTGGAGCGTACGAACTAAGTTTATCAACGTTCCCCTAGTACATCACGGTTGGTCGTTGTAGTTTAAAGAGCCTCAGCGTAACATCAAGGCTCCATCCCAATTAAAAGATTTTCGCTAGACCCAACTATCCAATCCCAGAACCAGCCCGGAGCCTTTATTATTAAGACTGCTCTTGCTGGTGTTCCTCAGTTCTGCTCCAGAATTGTCCTTGAAATGCTTCAGTGCTGCTGGTAGCCATTCACAGTACGGCTGACCAGAAGCTTTAACACTGGCCAGCAAAGGCGTTTCTACCTTTTTAATGAGGTCTGTATTATTGCAGATGCCAAGACACTTGAACGGTGAGCCACTTCATGCTCGCCCCCTCCCCGTTCTCGGACTCGTTGGTTCAGCCTGAATAACTTTGTGATGTGGTGTGCTCCAGTGTAGTACAGAAGAATTACTTTGTCTTATCTTCCAGTGGACAGGGGGTGACCTTGTGGAGGAATGAGAAAGGCAATTAATACAGCAATCACTTGTGCGGCTTCAAGAGTGCTTCAGCAGCTCCTCCACGGCTAACCTTTTCAGGGGAAGGCCGAAATTAAGTCGGTTCCAGCGCTTGACTTCGCGGTCCTTTACAGCTACAATTCATAACAAACTCCAGTGATGTTTACGGCAGCCGTCGCTGTTCTGAAGCTTTTAATTATCAATATAATGCACTTTTGCCTTTTAGCATAGCCCACGATTAGAACTTTAAATTGGAATAATAAAAATAACAACAGAAACCACTTGTTTTTAAAGTGAACAATAAGGTAAATATGAAAAAATGAATCAATGCAAGAAAAATGACTGAAGCAGCTTTTGGTAATGAATCAAAGATGGCTGGGATGATTCTGGGAGGTTCGTTCTTACAGTGGTCATAATATTCGTCTGATATTGATTATGTAACTAATAGCGATGTCTTATGTCTGATATGTATGACACAAGAGTAATATGTGCCACATGTTATAACTGTTCATTTCAGTGCTGATATGTCAAAGTAATATTTTACTAAATATTTTCTAGGTTTTCTAAAGCCTATCCTTAAGCTTTGCATCTACGAAAAATGGTCCTTTTATTTATTTAATGTAAAAATGCCCAGCAGTCATTTTGTAAATCAGTAGGTATTTGTAAAAGTTATTTCTCGTCATTTTGTAAAAAAAAACAACAAACAAAAAAACCCAAAAAAAAACAAACAAAAAAACCTTATGCAGTCATTTTGTCAAACATTTTACATTAGTTTTTTTAAAAGATGCTTTACAGTCCTTTTGTAAAGATGCTTTACATAAAAAAAACACTTTACACTGTCATTTTGTAAAGATGCTTTACATAAAAAGAAACACTTTACACTGTCATTTTGTAAAGCTTTTAAGTTTTTGTAAGGATGTTGGACATTGTCATTTTTAAAAAGATGCTTTACCTAGTGAATTTGCAGATACTTCATACAGTCATTTTATTAAAAAAAAATTTTTACAGTGATTTTTTAGGAGTCATTTTTTAAAAAATGCCTTACATGATCATTTTGTAAAGACACTTTATAAAGTCAAGCGTTTTACACTGGTACTTTTAAAAGATGCTTTACACAGTCCTTTTCGTAAAGAGGCTTTACATTGCAATTTTGAAAAAAACGCTTAACACAATTAATTTATAAAGAATGTATAGTCTTTTTGTAAACATGATTTACAGCTATTTTGAGAAGACGCTTAACACAATTTTGATTAAAGATACTTTACAGTCATTTTGTCAAAATGCTTAACACTGTCATTTTGTCAAAGATTTTTAACACAATGATTTTAGAGTGTTTTTGTTAGGAAGTTGAACACTGTCATTTTTAAAAAGATGCTTTACAGGGTTATCATTTAGTCTTGTTAAAGAATGCTGTACACACTAATTTTGTGAAAACAGTCATTTTTTAATCCTTTTGACAGTGATTTTTTAAAATGTGCTTTACACTGTAATTTTTGTACACAATTATTTTAATATATTTTAATATATTTATTAATTACACAAATATTTCAATATTTCGTTGGTGCTAATATTGAAGGTTAACCCTCCTATTACTCCTTCAGATTTTTCTACAAAGTTTAAACATGAAAAACACACACACACACACACACACACACGCGACTCCTGAGTTGAGGTAGGTGACAGTAATCTTGGTCTGCACACAAGAGACAATAACAGTCTATCCTTCAACACACACACAGATTAGCACCTTTCCAAACAGGGATCCACTCGCTCTGCTCAAATCAATACCATCATTCAGCCAGAGGAGCACAGAGCCACCGGAGCTTCCTTTCAGTCAGGCACACGTGTAGGGGGCGGAGCGCCGGTCATATTCGGCTCTGATCCATAAAAGAACGAGTTAACAGTGTTTACATCCAGCTTTCCCACGCTGCATGCACTCTCACTGTGCAGAGCGACGGCTCTCTGCACGGTAAGCAGAGCCGTCTCCTTTGAGATCATGCCTGGTCTGTTCTTTGTTGCTTTGTGAAGTGAGCTCCACGGTGCCATTCACAACCCTGTAGTGTGGAAGAGGGAGGAAGCTACGCCACGACCAATATGAAGAAAAGAAAACAGAAGCTTAACACAGTACATCTGTCTTAGACGTACAGAAGAGATAAAAGGTAGCATCGATTGTGGCAAATCAAAAAGAGCCCAGCACAAAAACATCATTGTTTTTGTGGAAGCTGGACCATGTCCTTGCAAGCTGTGACCAAAGAGAAAAGAGTAAACCAAGGTGTGTGTGCTTTTTTATTTATTTTTTTAATATATTTTATATATATATAAATATCTCATTGATGTCATGCACAAAACCTGCAAAACTACAACTTTACAAGAGAAGAGGCATGGTCAGATGAGGCGACCTTACCGACTAGATGGTAGCAATATGTTCTTAGGCTGTTTTGCTGCCACTGGGACCATTGCACAACAAGGAAAGTTGGGTAATGCAACAGGACAATGACCCCAAACCCACATCAGATATCAGAGGCTTTGTTAGGTTTCCCCATTTGGTCACAGGGTCCGAAGCAGACACTCATATTGCTCATCAGGACGAGTCGGCTTGGACAGATGTTAACCACTTAATGTTTCAAGGCCTATCACACACTAAGGCATGTTAGTCAGTAACTACAGATTTCTACAGGGACTTCTGGTACAAACTGGTGAGGCTATTCTTTGGTAATAGAAGTTCGTAATAACACTTTGGCCCGCTGGCAGGCCATAGGCTGTTTAAGGGGTTAACGTTTAATAATATTAATATATAAGGATAATATTAACCAACTACATTTCTCAATGCTGATTGACAGTTCTGACATTGCCGCCACGACCCCTACTCTAATTTATGCATGTTTCTGCGACTTTGCCTTTCTTCTGCTTCACAAATGTCTCTTCTCAGCCCCTCTGAGATTTCCGGATGCCCCTCCCGTGATTCAGTTCTGGTGCCAGGACTGTGCCGGAGCGGAGGAAACCCTCAAAAAGATGTCCTCAGGCTTCGGTTTGAGGACCAATCCCAGGGCACAGAGCCTAAATCACCATTATAGGTAACACAAGCTCCTGTAAAACCAGAGTACACTGCTATGACCTGAAACAAGAACACAAGACTCGGATTCCATCAAATCAGCCAAACACGAGGCTGTTCTCACCGTCGTTTTGCCCTTTAAGTCTCAGCACGAGAATCTGAGTGCACAGGACGCTCCGTCTGCATGATTGCAATTAGAGGCAATTCCTGTACTCGGGGACTGCGAGGTGGAGCTCAAGGTGGTCCTCATCATGATTGTGACCGCAGCAATGGGCTATTTTTTGCCTCCATGTCTCGCACCCTCTTTAATTGGATGACATGAAGGAGAGGGCTCTTTCTCCTATGACGAGAGGAAAGAGGGACAGCGGGAGGAATTAACCGCACCCCCGAGTAGTCACAGTGAGTAGCTCTGGAGTCACGTGACTGTGAATGAGAAAACCAGGATGGTAAGATGTAGGGTTCTTGTTAAGCTAGTCGCACAGCAGCACAGTGGCTTATATCATCAGCCTAATCACAATGTCTTCGGACACGTGCTTCCTGTACCGCCTACAGGTTCCGAAGGCCAATGCCAAGTTCGCTCTTCCAGTGTACCCTGCAAGAGCGAACTGGAGGAACATGGTAACAGCACAGACATGTTTAACAGCTAGCTGTATGGCTGCTCGCTGAGTATTACTAGAAAGTCACCTATGAGAGTTCAGATGCCATTACTTGGTAACTAATTGGTAATAGAGAAAGCACCTTCAGGGCTTTGAGATATTCCTGCTTGATAATCATCAACGCCAAAGAGACCTATTTAGAGTTTGCAGGGCTGGCTTTAGCCTTTTGGGAGCCCTGCAGATTTTAAGATCATCAGTTTAATAAAAAAAAAAAATTGTTGTCACCCACCCCCAGCTGAGAGGAAATTACTCTGGAAGGCCAGGAACAGGAACAGTCCTGGAAGCTGGTGGAACGCCTGTGCTGCTGTCTACAGGCATGCAAGTTTTACACAGCCATAGTCTGAGAAGCTGCTGCCCAAGAAATAAGCCCCTGCTCCAAAAAACCCAACCGTGAAGCTTAACTGATGTTTGCAGATGAACCAAATGGACTGAAGGTTTAAAAGTTGCAGTTCAACGTCCAAGTGCTTCGTGTTTTATTCCATCAGTTAAAAAAGAAAATGTTGCAAACATAAGTAGACGTCACTGGAAGGTGTAGAAACTTTTCCAGGGTCTGGAAGAAGACCCAAACTGTTACACCCACCCTCACCCCACCCCCCCAGCTGAGAGGAAATTACTCTGGAAGGCCAGGAACAGGAACAATACAGGAAGCTGGTGGAACTCCTATGTCTACAGACTGAGAAGCTCAACTGAAGCTCAACTGAAGTTTGCAGATGAACCACATAGACCAAAGGTTCTAGAGCTGCAGTTCAACGTCCAAGTGCTTTTGTTCTGTAGCATCTAGTTTGCAAGGGCTGGCTTCAGCCTTGTGAGAGATGACCAGTTTCCACATGGACCAAAAGTTCTAGAGCTGCAGCTCAACGTCCAAGTGCTTCTTGTTTTACTCACCGATCCATGCTCCACCCATAAAGGCATTTGTTCTGTAGCATCTATCGCATCTATTGCAAGAACATAGACATATATATATCCAGCTGCAAAATAAAAAGACACCTTCAAGAGTTTGCAAGGCTGGCTTCTGCCTTTTGGGAGGCCTGCAGATTTAAAGAAAAAAAATTAAAAAAAAATAAATGTTGCAAACATAAGTAGACGTCACTGGAAGGTGTAGAAACTTTTCCAGGGTCTGGAAGAAGACCCAAACTGTCAACACCCCCATGCTGAGAGGAAATTAGTTTGGATGGTCAGCCCTGGAACAACCGTGGAAGCTGGTGGAACACCTGTGTCTACAGACTGAGAAGCTGCTGTCCAAGAAATAAGCCCCTGCTCCGAAAAAACCCAATCATGAAGCTCAACTGAAGTTTGCAGATGAACCACATGGATCAAGGGTTCTAGAGCTGCAGCTCAACGTCCAAGTGCTTCTTATCTTATTGACCGATCCATGCTCCACCCATAAAGGCATTTGTTCTGTAGCATCTATCACAGGACTAATATAGACAAATATATCAAGCCTCTAAATAAAAAGACACCTTCAAGAGTTTGCAAGGCTGGCTTCAGCCCTGTGGGAGGCCTGCAGATTTAAAGACCATCAGTTAATAAAGAAAATGTTGCAAACATAAGTAGACATCACTGGAAGCAGTAGAAACTTTTCCAGGGTCTGGAAGAAGACCAACAACCCCCCCCCCCCAAGCTGAGAGGAAATTAGTTTGGATGGTCAGCCCTGGAACAACCCTGGAAGCTGGTGGAACACCTATGTCTACAGACTGAGAAGCTGCTGTCCAGGAAGATGACCAGTTTCCACATGGACCAAAAGTTCTAGAGCTGCAGCTCAAAGTCCAGGTGCTTCTTGTTTTATCTCCTGCTTCTCGGAGATCCCATGAGAACAGTGTGACCGATTCATGCTCCGCCCATAAAGGCATCATTTTGTAGCACCTATCGCAAGGTTGGACTCTGTTGAACCAACAAGACGGAAACTAGTCAAAATATATCAGTTTCCCTTCAGTCGGTAAATAAAAGCCACCTTCAGGAGTTTGCAGGGCTGGCTTCAGACTTCTGAGGGCCCTGCATTTGTCTAAGCAAACCCCAGCCCAGACCCAGTGATTGTAAAGAAATGAACATTAAAGAAAAATATATGTGAAGGAAAACCATCAAATCCAAAAAACAGAAGAAAAGGGAATTGAATGAGGCGGTGAACAATCAACCACTTCCACAACTCCAATAACGTCCAAGGAGCTCAGTGCTGATCTAAGAAGACCCAAACCCAAACAGTCATCTTCAGCTGAGAGGAGCTTAGTTTGGATGGAAGCTGCTGGACCACCAGCGTCACCGTCTACAGTCAAACAACTTTTACATCAGCATGGACTGAGAAGCTGCTGTCCATAAAGAAGACCTTGCTACTAAAACTAAGGTCTGCAGCTCAACCACCAGCCTGGTCTCAAGAGAAAAACGTATAATCTGTACTAGCAGAGAATGTTACAAAGTAACCAGTGAAATTTTATAATCTATAATCTCATCCTAAACCTACTTAACCTACTAAACCCAATTCGAACCTTCACCTAACTAATCCTTAATCCTAACCTTAAACCTAACCATAGTAGAATATAAAATGTGCACAGTTTCTGCAAAGTGTCTGTCCATTAATCCCTTCTTTTGTAGCTCCATAAGCAGAATGTTGTGGCTGCTGTGGCTGCTGAGTACATGAGTACAGGCTAAGCTGTGTGAATTTGGCAAAACAGCACCACCAGTTGACAGGAACTCCTAAAATATGTACAAATATGTTAATGTTAAATTTTTGTATGACTTATGAGATCTTGTTGGAAACAAATAGACAAAGAAAAGAAGAAAAGCCTTCTGGAGGAATTTCTTATGCTTTAACAGGGGAACCTTACCAGCTGTTAAGCATGGTGGTGGTAGCATCATCCTCAGGAACTGGTACATTGCACAAAGTGAATGGAATAGTGAAGAAGGACCATTTTAGAATTCTTCAACATTTTAATATAGCGCTTTGACATTGTCACAAAGCAGCTTTACAGGAATCAGTAATAGGACAGGAGTAGGCTCTGTTGGGTTTCCCCTTTTGCCCACAGGGCCCGAAGCGATGCTAATCTTACCTGGTTGCTTATCGCCAATAGAAATGGCACCTATACGATTTTGAGATCCTACTGGTTGCTAACCATCAGCCAATAATGCACCTGTAAGAGCTGGAGGCTCCACCATGGGTTTGATACCAGGTGATACCAGACCTGCAGTACAAGAGGCCATAATTAGCCTCACTCTCTTCAGGTGAGGAGGACGTTTCAGTTCATTTTCACTAACTGATGCATCCTATATTTGCATGGGATCAAGGACACTCCATTGAAGACATCTGCAGTCCAGAGGGAGGATGCAAGTACACGCACTGAGACACACATGCACAGTCCAATCCTGCCTATAAGCACTGCAGCAGAGGCACTGCGCCTCCTGCTGGACGACAACGTCCTGGCAAGTGAGAACGAGTGAAGAAAAATGAGTGTCTGCCAAGCCCTGTTTCAGTATTCCTCTAGCACACTGCCCCAGCTGTTTCATAATTAACACTAGTGTAAGGAGATGCTCTTCATCCTGCCTTGATTAGATAATTAAATAATTAATTAACCAGGGGGCTTACACGGCCTCTTCAGATCTGTCTTTCTCAGCAGAGAGAGCGAGAGAGAGTAGAGAGAGAGAGAGACGACAGATGAGTTTGTCTCCCATCTGGAGATTCTCTCGGTGGACAAGGAATCGTCATTGCCCTCCACCTCATCCCTACTGATATAAACACACACACACACACACACACACACACACACACACACAAAAAAAAAGCCCAATTCAAAGGCTTTAGAGCTGCAGTTCAGAGTCTAAGTGCCTCTAGCTGCATGTCCTGGTATTTCCAGGCTGGACTATTCTGCTGTACATAATCAAACCAGACTGTAATATATAATAATATATAATACACGTATAATAATATGCTCTAAATGTAGGTATTTCACCAAAAGAATGACTTTTCACTACAATATTATTATTCATTACACTGAATGGGATTCATGCCAGCGTTTGAGAGTGGGCTTTGGGTAGATATAGATATTCAGTGTGTCTCAATTCAGCTATACGGTCTGGCTATACACCAGATTCATACAGTATGAAACAGTACAGAAATTGAAGACACAATCCTACATGAAGTATACCTACACATAATTACATTGGAAGTACATTAAAGTAAAGGTACAGTACAATAAAGACACTAAATAAAGACACGTCAATACACTGAAATAAAGACTCAATCAAGTCAAGTAATCAGTACTGAATCAACAATATATTAAAGTAAACAAAACTTTGACTGTATACTTAATCAGTAGTATAGTAAAGATTAAATTGCCAGTATACCAAAAGTAAATGTACAATACTAAATTGACAAGACACTAGAGTACAGATACTACACTTCATTTACAGTATACTAAAGATAGAACATAAAAATGACAACATACTAAACTGACAGTGCAATACAGTATATGTATGTCAAGATACAATACTGAATTAACAGTTTATTAAAGTTAAAATGCTAAATAGGCAATATACTACAGTAAAGACACACATTTACAGTACACTACAGACAGAATACTAAACTGTCCATATTCTGAAGATGCAATACTAATGTAAAGACAATGCTAAATGAAAGTATACTACAGAAAAGATGCATTAATAAATTGAAAATATACTATAGTATAAAACATTAAATTGACAACATACTAATATAAAGTTACACTAAATTGACAGTACACTAAAGATACAACACTGAATTTACAGTATACTAAAGATAAAATGTTAACTAGGCAATATACTACAGTAAAGATACACATTTACATACTAATATAAAGACATACTAAACTGACAGTACACTAAAGACACAACACTGAATTTACAGTACACTAAATTGTCTGTATACTAAAGTAAAAACAATGCTCAATGAAAGTATACTACAGAAAAGATACTAAAGAAAATATACTATAGTAAATATAAATCATCAAATTGACAACATACTAAAATAAAGATATACTAAACTGACAGTACACTGAAGACAACGCTAAATGACCGTGTACTACAAATATGCTAGATAAAAAAGATTACTAGATAATAAAAATGTACTAAAGATAAAACTTCAAAAAGACAACATGATAATAAAGATATTCTACATTGACAGTACACTAAAGACAACACTGAATGTACAGTATACTAAAGATAAAATGCTAAATAGGCAATATACTACAGTAAAGATACACATTTACATACTAATATAAAGATATACTAAATTGACAGTACACTAAAGATACAACAGTGACTTTACAGTACACTAAACATAAAATACTAAACTGTCCGTATACTAAAGTAATATACTGTATACTAAAGATAAAACATCAAAATGACAACATACTAATATTATAAAGATAAGGTACTAACTTGACAGTACCCTAAAGATAAAATACTAAATAGACAGTATACCAGAGTAAAGATACACCACTGAATTGATAGCATACTGAAGCTAAAATACTAAATATGCAACAGACTACAATAAAGATACACATTTACAGTACATTAAAGATAAAATGCTTAAATGTAAATATACTAAATATAAAAATACTTAAATGTAAATATACTAAAGATAAAAATACGTAAATGTAAGTACACTAAAGATAAAATACTTAAATGTAAATATACTAAAGATAAAAATACCTAAATGTAAATACACTAAAGATAAAAATACTTAAATGTAAATATACTAAAGATGAAATACTTAAATGTAAATATACTAAAGATGAAATACTTAAATGTAAGTACACTAAAGATGAAATACTTAAATGTAAGTACACTAAAGATGAAATACTTAAATGTAAATATACTAAAGATAAAATACTTAAATGTAAATATACTAAAGATTAAATACTATACAGACAGTATCCTGAACACCGTACTGGACTGACAGTATAAGTAAAGACAATATGCTAACCACACAATAATAAACTGATAGTAAACTGAAGTAAAGACGCAGTTCTGAACTGTTGGTGTTCTGAAGGCACACGGCACATCTGACAGTTTACTAAAATAAAGAATCAATACTGAACTGGCCGAGCACTAAAACACATTACTTATTCAGAAGCACATTCGAGTAAAGACACAACACTACGCCGTGGCTTCTGAACGGTAGAACTGTGGCCAGTGCCTGAATAACCGAGTCCAGATGTTGACCATAACAGCATAAAATGACAAGACTTTGAAACAAGAGACGGTGAGGTATGGCATATTGTTGTATAATTAGGTGACAAGGATGAAAACAGAGAGCGAGAGCGAGAGCGAGAGAGAGAGAGAGAGAGAGCGTGAGAGAATGAGAATAAGTAATAAAGTGAACATTTCTGGCTGCTCGTGCCTCTGGAAGCCTGAAGCCCGTAAAAATGTAATAATAATAAAAGAAGCCCAAATGCAGATGTAATGGTCTGTATTTATGTGTTTCATTTTATCTTCAAAGATGGGCTGAAATTAAACAAACGTGGTGGCATTAAAAAAAAGGGGGAAAAAAGCTCTTTTAAAAATAGTCTTTTTTTCCCTCTCTCTCTCTCTCTCTTTCTCTCTCTCTCTCTTTCTTTTTCCTAAGAGCGATCTCATCTCTGGTCCCAAAGAGAATATTGCCACTGTCAGCACGAGCGGACATTAAGAGATGAATCTGTGCAAGGAAGAACAGAACAGAAGAGAGAGAGAGAGAGAGAGAGAGAGAATGAGAGAGAGAGAGAGAGAATGAGAGAGAGAGAGAATGAGAGAGAGAGAGAGAGAGAGAGAGAGAGAGAGAGAATGAGAGAGAGACAGAGAGAGAGAGAGAGAGAGAGAGAGAGAGAGAGAGAGAGAGAGAATGAGAGAGAGAGAGAATGAGAGAGAGAGAGAGAGAGAGAGAGAGAGAGAGAGAGAGAGAGAGAGAGAGAATGAGAGGTGAGCAGCGACAAAGACGTTTTAATCACCGGGATTGAGCAGCGCCCTGCACCTTTAAACAAAGCCTGCACAACTTCCTCTCTCCCCAGCTTCCATTTTAAAGACTCCTTTAGCCATAATCATTTTCGTATAATTCACTTTCATACAATTCCTTCTCCTAATCATTATCAGGGCCACTAGCGTCTTAATGACTTCATAAATTTAAGCTATAAAAAGTAATGGAGAAAGACAAATGAGATAATTAGGAATAAATCTTAGTGGAAGCCCATTTATCAAAACATGGAGAGCCACTGAATATTCAGAATCATTAGGCCCGGTGTGTAATTAACAAAGCCCCTCAGTTATGAAGGAAACCTGTTTCCAAAGATATTAAGATCCAAAAGGCTCCGTGTTATTAAATTGACCGATGAATCTGCGCTATATAATGTGATGTGGATTATTAGGATCCTTTTTAATTAAAAAGTGCGTCGAGCTTTTTTTTTTATTTTTTATATATTATTTAAATTTTTAACACTTTAATGGAGGGTTGAATTTCAGCCTTTTAGGCAGAGGGCAGTGAGGGAGTCTCTCTCTCTCTCTCTCTCTCTCTCTAGATGAACTAACGTACAGAAACCCTAGCCCTAAGTCTCAATATTTTATCCCCCCTCAATGATGTTGTACAGCACATGGACGAGGAGCGTATTTTAATTTAACACACTTTTAATTCTTATTATCTTTAAAAGTACGTGTAATGAAATGGACTGCTCTGATTAGCTCAAGTGAGAATAAGAATCATGTTAAGTGCCTCTGAAATTAAGAACTGATTTTTTTTTCTTCACCCTTCTCCACAGCCGAGAACAAGCTGATCCTAACATTGCAATTCATACAGCAGGTCCTACGTTCTGCCATGACACATTTCAGATCGCATACGATTAGTTACTTTCTGAAAAGATTATTTAAAAAGAAGGACTTCTAAGAGAGTGTATGTGCATATTCAGAAGTTAGTTGTGTGTATATATATATATATATATATATATATATATACACAATACAGTACAATTATGGTAATACATCTCTTATACAATGTGTAATACCCCCCCCCCCCCACATGTGCAATTAAGAGTCATTTGCAATTACCTGTAAATTACCTGTAAATAATATTGTTATTGTTTTTTTACTACTGTTTTTATTTATATTGTGTATATATTGGTAATTTACCTACGTTTTTGCATCTGAGTGTCTTGCTATCCCTTTCTGCTGTGACACTGAGACTTTCCCCACTGTGGGACTAATAAAGGATTATCTTATCTTATCTTGTCTTAAATATCTAACTTTACAGTATAAAGAAAAAACATACATACATCAAATCAAATCAGGTTGATTGTCAGATCACATTACACAGGTGTAAAGATGAAAAATGTAAAAAATGTAAAATATTATACATAATCCCTCATGGTGGTAAAAACCCCAATACATTAAAATAAAAAATACAGAATATATTAGAGCTGGGCAATATGACAATATTTTATCATATCGTGATAAATATACTTTTCTAGGATCCTGTTAGTGCTTAATAAACACTGATCAGCTGCAGGTTTCATTACTAACAGTGTAATTAGACTGAAGGGTTCATTAGATGAAGAGCAGCAGATGATGAGTATAAATCACTGTATTCAGTACAGGAGAGGATCTGAATAGTAGTTTATAAGAATCTGTTGATACTGATTTGTTTAGTCTGTGGTTACATGTACTGTGATAAATACAGTGTATCGCAAAAAAAGTCTTTAATTATCATATATGTAGTATTTTTACCATATCGCCCAGCCCTGGAATACACACACACACACACACACACATCTTGTACTATACACATACTATACCAGACATTAATGCACTGTTCAAAATGTACAGGTTTACCCTCTCATCTTGTCGCACCACATTTGAATTCGCAAGTTATTAAGTGCCTATTTTGTCACTTATCTTTACACCCGAGTTAATGTGATGTGACAACCAACCTCATTGACTGATTAAGACTTCTAATAATTTAGTCAACAGCAAAAAATAATAATAATAAAATTCACACACACACACACACACACACACACACACACACACATATACATATATATGTCCTGCTCACCAATCACATCCTTCCAGCTATAAAGGATTAAAAATACAAGATACAAATGGAATACTTTTTATTCTTCTATGAAGTTCTTGCTTTTTTTCTGAACTTTTTAGTTTTTAATTGAATGATCGTTTGTTTTGAAACCAAGAAGGACTTTAAAAAGAAAGTATTTCAGCACTCAGCATTAGGTAAGCATTCTGTGTGGTTTATTGTCTAATAAATATGACGTTTTGATGCCTATGCATTTGATGCGTTATCTGCCTATGCACCAATTAAGTCTCCTCAGCAATAAAAAGATATTTTTATATAGCATGGCTCCAATTAATCTGACACAAATACTGGAATGGATATAGCCATTTCTACATATTTTATAGTAATTCTCAGACATTGTACTGGCAAATTTAGCTTCAAGAGCATAATTTAAATTTAGAGTAAAGGACAGTTTCTGCACATTTTCTCTTTATGTGGTTGACGGTCTTCTTATGACACCAAGCACTAACTTCATTTTGCAGTTTTCAGAAGATAAAATGTATTTTTCAAAAATGAAATACTGTAAAAAAAATGTTTAATAAAATAAAGAAAAAATATGAAGAAATAAATAAAAATGAAGAACATAAAAAATATTTCTATTCCTTTTATTTATTTTAATAATTTGACTTTATTTGGACCTTATATGCTCTGATGATTCTGATGATCTTACATTTAACTAAATATTTAACTTAAATTTATCCAATGAAACTTTTCACCAACCCCAAACATGACCTAATCCCTGATTCTTTAAATGAGAGTAAGCATCAGTATCAATTTTAACAGATAGTTTGCTAACAAACTGAAGAGCAGTAGATAATCTACAGAAGAAGAGCCAATATATATTTTATACATTTTTAATCTTCTCTCAGTGGCTGAGAGCACTGCTTCCAATTTTCTAACATTTACAGCAAATCTTACAGTAATTTGTGACAGTACCTTCACAACAGATTTCTGGAACTGTATGAATTTTGCTCTAATGATCATCACTTCAACCTGGATGAAGAGTAACTCTTCTGTCGGTGTAGTTTATTGTTTGCTTAACGTAAAGCGCCTTGACGTTAACAGAGGCCGCATGCCCTCAAATTCTGCGCAGCCGTCCGAAGATAAAAGGCGTAAATGGCGAATGTATTGCAGTGGCAAACTAATGGCCCTTGAGACCAGCAGGCGAGAGAGCCCATCTTCACCTATTACGCGAATGACAGGTCAACCAACCTGCTCTCATTACCATGGTGATAACAGGATCACAGCGCTGACAAATTCACTTGTCTTGCTCGGGCTGAGCCGGCTCATCGGTGAACAGCTCAAAGCTAATCGAATCAGGCCTGTGGGAATGGACTGTTTGTTTGTGGCCGGTAATCACATGAATCAATGACCACCACAGCCCCCTACACCCCAGTACCCACCACCGCTTGTCGTCCAGGTCTTTGACGAGGTTTATAAATGTGCGACCGTGTGGCTTTTCTTGTCTTCGGCGGGCGTGCGACAGTATTTCATCAGCGGCCTGCTATCTCCCCCATCGGCCTTTCTCTGCACACAGATTGTATGTGCTTATCGGCAGAACACACAACAGCTCGTCATTAGAGCATTAATTGAAAAAGTGTAATTAATCCGGCCACACTGGCCGTCTGGACCCCTGCCAGCTTCGTCTGGGCGGGAGGCACAGAGGAGACTGAAAGAGAGAGAGAGAGAGAGAGAGAGAGAGAGAGAGGGAGAGGGAGGATCGCCGCTGCTGAGGCTAGCTTGTCAGAGCACAAGAAAAAAGAGAGAAGTATCCTGAAGCTTGGTCTACTGTAACTCAATACTGCCCCCTATTGTCCAGCTAGTGGTCCATATCTGGAAGATGATGTGGGGGGGGGTGTGGAGATACAGAATGAAAGAGCGAGAGTGAAAAAGAGAGAGAGAGAGAGAGAGAGAAAGAGAGAGAGAGAGCTAGCTCTACTCTTCTTCCAGTGTCTCGGAACGCCTGGGGCGAGCGTACGCTCCTCCTCCGGGCAGACTGACACCCCAATGGGCCGCAATTACCCCCCTGGCCAACCCTATTGTCTGCATGTCACCCCCCTGATGACTGCACACTCTAAGCAATAGTTTCTTTTCTGCTTCGACATCTGTACAAATAGCTTCCAGGGGCATTGAGACAGCCGGAGCAATTGGATATGTGTGTATTTTTTGGAGCTTGACAGGCGAGTGGCAAGCGTAGAGACGGGACACATCAAAAGAGAGTCATTTGAACACAGGAGAAAAAAATATAATAATAATAATAATAATAATAATAATAATAAAGCCATAAAGGAACAACCTAGCGCAAAAAAAAGAAAGAGTGTGAGTGTTGCCTGCGTTGGGGCTTGGGAGAATTCAATCACGCTAACCTGTGATTAGTCAAATCCGTCCCTGGCAAGTTTTTACAGCACTACTCGACTCGAGAACATCAGGGAAGTGAATTCTCTGCGATTTCCTTTTACCCAGTGGCCTCCACTCAAGTCGCTGCCTTAATACTGGGGTGAAGGAGTGGGTGGGTTTGGCTTGCGGGGCTTGCCGTGCCAAAAAGACCCTTTTCTATCACCTGTTCTGGTTGACTCCACGTGTCACTCAAATCAAAGTGTGATGAAGTGTGCCTGAGGGTATTTTTCAAAGGTGTAAGGGTCTGGGTTCAGCTCAGGCATCCAGCAAGGCCTGGTAGTCACCAAGACACTGTCAAACTACTGGATATGACCTATCAGCCAATCGTCACACGGCAGCATTCACAGGCCTACAGGAAACCTATGGGCACCTATGGCTTATTGATGCTCATGGAGGCCCCACCCACCTCACAACTTACAGGACATAAAGTACCTTTAGGACAACTGTTATTGTTCTCATTTTACACCAGAAAACAGTTGTAATGATACAGATCAGCCAGAACATTAGAACCACTGGCCTAATACTGAGTAGGCCCCCCTTGCGCCACTACAACAGGTCTGACAAATCAAGGCATGGACTCTACAAGACCTCTGAAGGTGTCCTGTGGTAGCTGATACCAAGACTAATGCTAGCACAGCAGATCCTTTACGTCCTGTAAGTTGTGAGGTGGGTGGGGCCGACATGAGCATCAGTGAGCCATAGGTGCCCTTGACCTTGTTGATGGATCATTGGTTGTCCTTCCTTGGAGCACTTTTGGTAGGTACTGACCTCTGCATGCCAGGAGGAATACCCCACAAGACCAGCCTGATGTTTTGGAGAGGTTCTGACCCGATCATTGTCTAGAACAGATCACAGTTTGGTTCTAGTTAAAGTGTCTGAGATTCTTATGCTTGTCCATTTCTCCTGCTTCAACACCTTCATCACCTTCAAGAACTGACCGTTCATTCAATGACTAATATATCCACCCCTTGACACGAGACACTGCAGCTAATCAATGTTTTTAATTGGTACTAATGTTGTGGCGGATTTGTGCACATGTTCACTTCAGGGTGTCGGGTTTTTCAAAAAGATGTCAAACAGTAGAACCACTTTAATTGCCATATATGACCATAGGTTGGACCCAGGGCCAACTAAGTGGACCAACTGGCCTACTTCTCAACCAACAATCAGACTGTTATTGTGGTCATTTTACATCAGAAAACGTGGGAACAAGATCCTAAGTTGAGGCCATGACTTAGTAATGCATGGAAATGAGATTCTAAGTTGTGGCCATAACTTAATAAGGTGTGGAAACAAGATCCTAAATTGTGGCCACAACTTAGTAAGGAGTGGGAATGAGATCCTAAATTGTGGACACAACTTAGTAAGGTATGGGAACAAGATCCTAAATTGTGGCCACAACTTTGTAAGAAGTGGGAATGCGATCCTAAATTGTGGCCACAACTTAGTAAGGTGTGGGAAGATGATCCTAAGCTGTGGCCAGGACTTAATAAGGTGACAAGAAATGAGATCTCATCTTCAAAGTCAAAAGTAGCCGCATCTTGTGATCTTGTTCCCATGCCTTACTATGTTGTGGCCACAACTTAGGTTTTATTTATGTGGAATATTACCAGAAGGGCTCTGCGGGGGAGGGGGGGGGCAGTTATGACAAATGTCTATGGTAAAAACAAACTATATTTATATTCATATTAAATTATTAATTATATGTTTATAATATTACTATTATTATCATTATTATTATATTATTAATTAAAGTATTCATATAAAAACTATTTCCACATTAAAAGGAGGTGTGAACACCCAATCAAGATGCCTCCCTGTGAGGATGGGAAGTACCGAGTGTCTTCCGTCCAACAGCAGAAGTTCTCAGCTTTCACTGCTGGCAATTCTGTACCACAGCAGCAAGTACACAACACCATCACTCTGATTTGCATTTAGCCTACAGTGTCTGCTGTAGTTGCTCTGTACTCTAGTCCCTGTCCATACCCTGTCAGAGCTTTGGCTGGCCTCCTACCAAGCTCTCCCTAGAGGACTCCTCTTAACACACTCATATGGATGAGGCTGTAATTGGATAACCCTGGACATATAGATCCTTCCGCAGGCTTAATTAGGTTGGCAGCGTGTCCCCATTTCTTCCCTCCTTTCGTTCTCCACCAGTCTAGGAATGGCAGGCAGGATGTGAGCGTTGTAACGGCTGACCGGGGGCCAGAACCGGGCTTTCTGTATTCTGCTTTCGCAGCGCAGCTCACGATGACATGGACGGTGCAGACGCAGGATGATCTGATCATGGATCAGCAGAGCTGTGAAAGTCGTTAAAAAAAAAAGGATGTGCCTCGGATCAGCTCCAGAGCAGGAGATCAGGCCGAGCGGCGATGAGGTCACATCACGGACGGTCTTTATGGACACTGGCTGATGATGTGTTGGACGTAATCGGACTCTTTGCACGGATGTCGAGCCCGGCCTACCGATAGATCTGAACTCCAAGATTGCAGGGCGACGTATGCTTAACAGAAATCTGCCTGGTTCTTGTTAAGAGTTCATGCCATAAAATCTTTATGACTTGAGGTGGTTTTTAGATCTTCTCTCTTTTTACAGCTAATAAGATCCTTGCATATATATATATATATATAATTGTTTGGTTCTGCCTTTAATAATCCATTATAATGTATTGTAATGTGTTCAGTATAAAAGCACTACAGCTTCTGCAACTACACAAGTATAACATTGTAATTACACAAGTGAATCTCAACAGCTTTAACGGCATATACTCGTATATGTGCTTATACATGTGTAATAAACCAAAGGTAATTTTTAATATTAACATGTGCTTTTCCTTTTGCAGAAATTTATGCTAACTGTAACTGCATGAGTAAATTGTATGTGCAATTACGTAAGCCGTATTACTGTAATGCATCTGTAACATGAATACATCAGTAGTTGCACTGTTATTACATGATTAGTACTGTGCAACTACACAGTTATTAGAACCACGTAATGTAAAGTGGGACCAAATATTTGGACAAAAAATCTTTCACTCAAAATATTTGAATGTGTGTAATTAAAATGTTATTATTGGTTTACAATGATCGGAATCAGAAATATATGGAATATATTGGAATCAATCTGTGGGGAGTTACAGTGAACTTTTACAATTCCTTTTATAATAAAAAAAGACTATTTTAGAATTTGTTTTTCTAAATAGTAAAATACTAAAATATAAGTGTTGCCATGTGACAGCACATTGGAGATTTGACATTTTTCTTTATCATCTTTAATTATCTTTCTTTTATTATCTTTCTTTAAATCTTTATTACATTAATGATTTTATCAGTTACATTTTTTACAACAATAAATTTAGAAACAAGACAAGATTTTATGCTTTTTTTAAACACTAAAATATCAGGCACTGACACGTTGAATACTGACATGAACTTTTTCATTGATTATTTTATCAATGTAATTATTACACCATTTTTTCTTTATAAAAAGTATTTTTATAAAGTATTTTGTTACTTGTTTAACACTATAGGTTGCCATGTGACAAACTGGGCATTGACTCTTTTTTTGACATCCCAATTTTCCCACTATTCCTCAAAGTTCTCATAATTCTCTCTAGTTTCATATCCCTTTCTCTAATTCTTATATTCTTATATTCTTATGTTACAGCTGTGATTGGACAGTCTGTATTTAGGGGCGGGGTTATTGAAAAGTGCTTCAGTTTGAATGTGTATTCTACTGTATTTCTTTTGATCAGTTCTCTTTTTCATAATAGCAAGTAATGACATGCCACAGAACGTAATGGAGCAATAACATAGGATATTTTATTCTGAAATCTCGTAGTTTAAAAACACGTAAATCAAGACGATTCAAGACAACTGAAAATACGTGAAGCACATTTCTTTTGTTACACCTTTAGTTCTGTACCTTTGTACTGGTTTAGTCTCGTTGTGTAAATGGGAGATTGCAGTTTCATTGTTTAAAAAAAATAAACTAATTTTCAACAAGAAAAATCTGAAAACTTACAATAAATATGTATATTTGTTTTTTTAAGCTTTAAGATTTGAGGATTTTGATTTCAGATAAATCACACCATCATGTTTGACACCTTTGCCACATCAAATCAATTCAGATAAATAATGAAGATGTAAACGAAGCGTAAAAGAGCAGTAGAGGATGAGCTGGGTATGCAGCAGGCATGCTCCTCCACAAAGCCAGAAGTGCATTGTTTCATCGGCTCGGGGATCTTGTGAGCGGCTGATGCAATATGCACTATTTACACTGTCCAAATGATCACCTTTCGTGCGCAGGTGGAAAATGAATAAACACGTCCTGATTAGAATTTATGCGAGCCTCGGATAGAGACACAGAGGAGGGATTCTTTAGCCGGCGTTCCGAGGCTTTCCTGAGAGTAAATTAGTGGAGGAGCAAGGCGGCTTGCTTTATTATTATAATCCGCCGCGCTGTCTCCGTGACCTTTAGCGAGATGATTGTTTCTCATTTATGAGTTTGAAGGTGCAATTTACTGAACGGTTTGATCCATAGGACCTGACCTTTGTAAATTGGCTGTTAAGCATATCAGGACTCGACCAACCTGCCCCACACATGCTCCAGATACGCTCTCTCTCTCGCTCTCTCTCTCTCTCACACACACACTTCCAGTGCATGCACAAATGAAGATGCTGTCAGTGATAACTGCAACATCCCTAATTTACTCTAAACAAACAGCACGCCGTTCGCACTTAATTGTGGCTCGTGGCGTTATACGCTTTAATTACAGTAAACACGAGGGCCTGGCAGGGGCAGAAAGCTTCTCTAAGGCCTACAACACACACCCTACAGAGTATTCCTGGTGATTTGAGCGCTTGCTGATTAAAGATGCCACTTTTTTTCCTTTTCCACAATAAATAGGAATACTAAAGCCTTGTGTTTTGGCTAATAATTAGAGCACATAGGCTTTAAATCCAGCCATTTCTTTATTAAACTGCATCATCTGAAAACACCATGCTCAAAGAGAGGCTTTACTATCTGACATGGAGAGAAACATACAAGATTGCAGCTTGTTTTTATTCTGTTCAGCTTTTTCTCACAAGCTGAAACATCACATACACTGCAAACAGTGAAAATCAGACTG
This sequence comes from Salminus brasiliensis, assembly GCF_030463535.1. NCBI lineage: Eukaryota > Metazoa > Chordata > Actinopteri > Characiformes > Bryconidae > Salminus > Salminus brasiliensis. Next base: position 31,919,989 of record NC_132898.1, read on the forward strand.
TTTACAATAAAGGAACTGTGCTATGATAGTTAGCTAGCTATAGCGGGGTCGAAAGGTCTGAGTCTTATTTTTTATTCTAATTTAATCTGATATCTTTCATTACAAAACAAATAATCTGATTGTTAAAAGTTACATTTGTAATTAAAAAAATTAATTTAATTTGAAAAATTAGCTTTTTACTTTTTGTTGGTTGTTTTCTTTTCGCTTTAATGACCGAGTGCACTTAAACTGATATGGTCTCTGGTTAAGCTGACTCTTAATATTTGATTGCCTAATATCTGCTGCCTAAAATTAAGTTTCACTTTGTATTTGTACATAGTTTTGAATGATCAGTTCCCTCCTTTTTCATAATAGCAAGTAATGACATGCCACACAATGTAATGGAGTAAAATGTAGGATATTTTATTCTGTAATCTAGTAGTAATCTAGTAGTCATCTAGTTTAAAAAACATGTAAATAAAATGAAGTACATTTGTTTTGTTACACCTTTGGTTCTTTACCATTGTACTGGTTTAGTCTTGTTGCATAAGTTACATTTTTTTAATCAAATCTAACAAATTTTACTTAAACTTTAACTTTTTACTTTGTGTTGGTTGTTGTCTTTTCGCTTTAATGACAAAAAGCACTTAAACTGTCATGGCCTCTGGTTTAGCTGACTTAAAATATTTGCCTAAAACCGTTGCCTAAAATTAAACTTATTTATGAAATTATAAATGAAGCAGTTTGTAATTATACATTGTTTTGAATCCGAGAAAGATTATAAGATGAAGTTGTGCAATAATCTTGAGTAAAATTCCAGTAAAATCTGTCTGTTTACATTTATAGAACTGTTTATATAAACACTGAAAATTATAACAAGTTCAGACACCAAAACAAAGGACAAGAAGGGCTTGAGATAGGACTTGCTCTTATGCCAGACTTTAAAAAGACTTGCTTAAAGCAAATGGAAAAGATTATTACACATTATATAAAACATGTAAAACTGTAATATATGTTTTATTATACTGTATTTGCTTTTATGGTCAACCCTCTTCTATCTGAAAATGTTTCTGGTTGACAACAGTGCAGCCTGTAAATGACCAATATACCAGATGTTGATTTTTTTTACAAATGGTCTCGCATTTCTAATTCATGTATTTAGTATTTTTTTGTTTGTTTATTTTTGTCATGTATATAACGATACCTACTAACCTGTACGTTTAAAGATAACTGTACTTGTGGGTGTGTCTATGCTAATAAAATATAAAATACAAAATGTGCAATATGGAAAAAAGGCGTTAACTTGAATTATTCAGGTTTTTAACTTTCCAGAAATAAGTACATTTGTGTTTTCACAAGATATCTGCCACATGATATCGTAGAGATATCATCTCTATTTTCAATAAATTATGATAATTATAAATGTTAATCCTGTTTATATCAATACAAATAACGTCAGTGTAATTTCAGTGTACATCAAACTGAGCTGAGGTTACTCCAAATACATCTGACCTTATTGTCGGTCACCAAGTCATTTAAATATGAAAATTCAACTAGAAATTAAATAGAATCTTGAAAAAATGTCTTAATATTTAACTTGTTAAATATGTTTATTGTTATATGTTTCATTTTATAAAATTCTAAAATGTTATTTCTAGGTTTAAATGAAAAACAAATTCTTACTCAGTCTCCAGTGTAAAGTTAGGCCCTTTTAGGCCCCACTGAACTTCTTGTTGGTGTTTGGCCACATGAAGCTATTATTGCTACTGCAGGACTTTACTGTGTTATGCTTCGCTGCATGTTTCACAAATCCTGTGACGTTCAAGACCAGATTTGTTGCTGAATCCAATATTCGATCCCATATCCGAAAATATGATCCTGGATAATAAGATCAGTGCCGTCTGAAGAACTATATGATCTGACTGTTTGTGTGGGTACTCCTCACTTTCCGGCTATTTGTGCAAACCCTACTCTTGATTTCTAAAGCCATTAAAGCCATTCAAGTTCATTTTGGTGTAAAGCTTCCCATATGTTTCGATCATGTGAGCCAGTAGATTGGAGCTCACACACCTGTGAAATGGAATATTATGTAAAAGCAGATCATTCCTTTTTTTAACATTGATGAAACAATGCATAAATGGAGGGAAATTTCCATTATGGAAGACACTGAATTATCATTATGTTAATCAATCTAGAGCCAAACGAGTGCTCTTTTACCAACGTGCTCTGGAGCAGAACATTATAGCTCCCAGCCATGCTGGAGGCCAACCATTTAAAACAGAGCACCGAAATCATTTAGCCGAGCAATAGATTCAATTAACGTCTGAATTACAAACCCACTTGGCCGTACGAGAGGCTACTGTTATTGGTGCAGGCCGCAGTTAGATTTCATCTTGGCTTGTAAAGAATGGGAGAGAATGGAGGACGGTCGGGCATGTCTTATAGAGCTAAAACTTGCTCTTTCAGTCTCTCTCTCTCTCTCTTTCTCTCTCTCTCTCTCTCTCTCTGTGTGTCTGGACCCTTCCACCGTCCTGCATGCCGCGCTGTAACATTTACCAAAAAGCTGTAAGATTAGAAAGGCCATTGGCCAGGATTAAAAGAGATGATTTCATTACGGATTCATGGGTGTCAGATTTCATTTCATGGATTAAATTTTTTGTCGATTAAGCCGTTAGGGATAGTCAAGGGCATCTCATTAATATCTAATGGCAGTAAAATGTAATTTGTGGTGGTAATCATTTAGATTATTTTGGTAAATGTATGCAGCGATGGAACTAGAGGTTCGAATGCTGCGGGATCCCTACTGTTCAGAAATGATTGCTTAAAAAAAAAAGAAAAGAAAGAAAGCCCAAAGTTATCCAATGAGCATGGTTTAATATGAAGAACCAAAAGATTTCTGAATAGTAACCAGCAAGTGAAAAGTGTGGGTGAACAATAAATTAGTGGTCAATATATTATTCTGTAGTAAGTGGGAAATTTTGATTATTTTAATTACACAGTTAATTTAGTGTTTTGTTTTTAGCTTGGGCTCCGGAGGAGAATATTAATTATATTATATTATATTTATAAGGAAAAACATATAGACTGTCAATATTTACAAGAATAGTCAATACTGAGTTACACAAAATTAGCTAATATTCATATATAGTAATGAAGTTAATTTGTTTTATATATAAAAGTCTTATTTTATTTGAAATGCTTATTAACGTACAGTAGTTCTGCATTAATAATCATGCAACAACAACCTAATTACTGGTAAAGTTGCAGCTGTATTGCAGTTATACAGTTCACCACTTAAACACTACATCAGCTTCGGTTTTGACTTATGTAATTACATAAGCGTACCCTGATAGTCCTATTAGTTCAAGACAACAACCAAATTTAATTACCCCTCACTCTAAATCACCTGTATTACAACTATGTTACAACCATCAGGATACACACATGTAATTACTAGGTCAACACTAAAGTTTTTACTTCTGTAATTACAACTGCATTTACATTTAGGGCATTTAGCAGACACTCTTACAAAAGAGCTTTGCTATTTACCCAAGAATAACCTCAGCTAGTTTGAATAGTCTAAAAATTTAAAGATACCTCTAAGTTTAGACTCTACTAAACACAAGTCTATATTGAGACCATTGTACTTTAACTAAATCACAGGTAGTTAAACTGTTGTTGCATGGATTGTTAACTACACTGTGTAACTACACTACACTATAAAATAATCAATAAAATATATATAATATAAACATTTGCAAAAAGATTTATTGGTTAAATTGTGTCCCTGGATCTTCTTTTTAGTCCCCCCCCCCCAGACCACCAATACAGAAAGCAAATCCGCAAGTCAACCAGCTGGTTGATTTGCCCAGTTAGGGCAATTCTAGGCATGAACTAATAACCATTACAGCAGTTTTTCCTTCTGAAATTCAGCTTTAATTACAACTACATCACTGGACGATACACTAATGTATGGATTGTTAGAATAAACTATATAGTTATTAGAGACACTTGTCCTGTCTCACTCGCCCCCCGGACTACAATTCCCATGATGCTTCCCATGACGATCATCGTCACCGGCGCACTAATTGCAATCACCTGTTTTCAATTCTCTGTTTGTATGTCAAGACTCTCAGTTCACGTCTAACTTTGCAAAGTATTGCCATCGTTTGTCGTATGCATACCGATCCTTCTTTTTACATCCGCGAGCTTCGGGTTCGTCGAGCCCGTAAATCACACTTCGCATAAAATGTGATCAATAAAATACATTATATTACTATTATATTAAATAATATGTCACTTTTCAATACTACTATCAGTCACTAATTATTGATTATGATTATCGGCCAAACATCCTGCATCTGCATCTTCCAACTTAAAAGACAGACATCCACGTTCACACACTGTGCTCTTCTACAACAGCACAGTCAAATGGTTGCAGGCAAATCTGTGATTACATCTGCTTCAAATTCTCGCAGATGTGTGTGTGCATGTGTGTAGGGGTGGGGTGGGTCATCTTACCCCGGGGGGGACGTGACCCTCGTTTGCAGCTGAACGACTTCCGTCAGACATGAAGGACGGCAGAATAGAAGACGGACGGAACAGGCGGAGGTGTGCGGGAGGAGGACGAGAAAAGGGGGTAGTGAGGCCAGTCGTTTGCAGGTTGACCATAGGGAGCAGAGGCACGGGGAAATTAATGATGATCTTCCAGCAGTCGGAGAAAAAGAAGCAGGCCCGGGCATTACGGCCCTTTTCCGTCTCCCCATAGAGACCTGTTCTGAGGCATATGCCTCTTGCCAATCAGCGCCGCCTGGAGCTCTATGGGTTCACTGATGAAATATGGACAATGGCGCGCAAGGTGGGCACAAGGGGAGGCAGCCGACTTAATGAGGCAATTTCTCAGATAATAAGATTGGAGGATATGCTAATATTTCTACCTTAAGGAGATAATTATGATGTAGAAGATAGAATATTTTATCTTAAAGCGACAGTGCGCCGGTCCCAGTCCTGTCACTATCTCTCCCTCCACCCCCCCACCAACCCCCTCACCCCCTCACCCCACACACCCTCACTCTTTTCTTTTCTTCAGTTGATGTTCGGTTTATAGCACGGGCTGTGGGACAGGAGCAAAACAATGGCGACAAAGCCTCGCTGTTCTGGGACTTTTCATGGGGTTTCTTTGATCATCTGAAAATGTTCTACACCAGGAAGTGAGGATTGGGACTGGCGAAGAAAGGAAGCACTCATTAATATTGATGGCGCTCGTTTATTTGGAGCTTAATCAAAGAAAATAAAAGTTCGTATCCATTGATCGCTGTTGATCATTTCATTTGAAGTGTGTTTTAGGCACAAAAATAATAAATAAATAAATAAATTTGAAAAAAGCCTCGCCTTCAAGGTTATTAGACATCGCATTGTTTCATTACAATTCAGCTGGAAATATTGATGCCTTTTAGGAGCACCGCATCACCTCCCAAAAAAAACCTTGGTAACCATAACGATAAGGGCACCCAGCATGCATCGGTGAACCCGTCACACGGGCATTAACCAGGTGAGATGTCACGTGACTGTTCTCAGGGTCATTAATTGGTCAGCAATCCTAAAAGGCCCTATGCTAATACATGTGAATATCATTTGCATTGTAAAGTGGTTGTTTATCCCCTGTTCAGCAAAAAGGCCGAGGGCTGGCGTAAAGGGTAAGGAGGACCACAGGCTTTTTTTCACTAGCCCTCGAGCTCTCTCCTGTGTTTTATTGCCCTAATTCTGAGGACATGGGCGCCCGCGCTGAACCACTCCAATTACGGCCCATAATGAACCCATCAAATAATTAAGAGCTCAGCTGGACCGAGAAACAAGAGGCAGGAGCGAGCGAGGCAGAGGCAGAGGCTGATGATGACAGACTGGCTAACTGAGCCCAAAACTCTCAGATGGTAGTAAAGTCTGTGCAGGTGTTCCTCGTCGTTCCTACCTGTTCAGGTGGCCTGTTAACCTACTGAACCCGGAATTTGTCCAGGAACATGTCTAGACACTTATTAGAGACACGTAATATAAATTATAATCAATACAATATATGATAAACATTTGCATTTGTCCCTGGGACCCTCATTTAGCAACTTTTAAGGGTTTATTTCCCCCCAGATGACCCACTCAGGAAGCAAATCTGCAAGTGAACCAGCTGGTTGACTTGCTCAGTTAGGGTCAATCTAGGCACAGCCACAGCAACTCAACAGAATTAGAATATATAATATATACTATAATATAATTATAGTATAATAACAGTATAAAGTTACAACTGTTAAGATACATGCAAAACTTCTGAAATTCAGCTTTAATTACAACTATTGCTGGAAGTTATACTAATCAAGTCAAGTGGCTTTTTCATGTCATATCAATGAAATTACATTTTTTCCAAGAACAAAAGTGCAACATGGAACAAAACGAGAACAAAAAACAATACAGGACAGGGCAGACTGCAGAAAGTGCAACATGCAAGACAGTACAATAAATACAATAAATACAATAAATATGACTCGGTTCTGAGTAGAGGTGATGAGTGTAAGGTGCATAGATATTTAACGGGTAGATATTGATAAGGTGTATAGAAGGTGCATAGAAATTGAACATGCTGTGACGTTCTATGCAGAGAACTTATAATGCACATGAAACATGAAACAGCAATGAAATTTACATTATCAGCATTTAGCAGGCACTCTTATCCAGAGCAACTTACCAGGTCACTCGTATTACAAAGGTGGGCCAGTGTAGTGTTAGGAGTCTGGCCCAAAGACTCTTATTGGTGTAGCGCTGCACAGCTACATACTCCCACATGGTGTGGTAGCTCACTGGCAGGTAGTGGTGTTATCTGTTGCGCCACAACAACCACTGCAAGTGTGGAATGTATAAATAAGATAAATATAAATAAGAAGTATCTCTAATAACTGTATAGTTCATATTATAGTTCATATTAACAATCCATACATAAAGTATTTTCATAAAATATATTTTAAGTCACAACAAGGTATGAATTGTTACTTTTCAATACTGCTATCAGTGACTTTGCTAATTATTGGTTATGATTATCACCCCCAGACCATCCTGCATCTGTGCAATGAACTTGGAATGTGTCCAGGAATTGAGGAAAAACAGGCGGCTGCATGAAGCTAATGTTATGTAAGTGTTTTTTTTCTGCATTTAGTGGGGCTTTTTTTTTTTAAGCAAATCGTGCACAAACAGAACCTAAAATTAAGCTTACAGAGCTCAAACTGATCACTGACGTCTTTAGCTATTAGCAGCAAGCAAAAACAACTGCAACATCAACAGAAGGGGTGCAAAAACAGAGCGAAACTGTACTATGTGAAAGTTTGGGTACAGAACCTATACCGAGGTAAAAAAAGATGCTACACCACATTATCAAGTTTAACTGACCTGGTCTCTTTATTCACAAACTAAAGCTATGTAATGTTACAGCTTGTGCTGTGCAGTAATAATAATAATTATTATTATTATTATAATAATAATTATTATTATAAAAACATAATAAACTGAACGTAATCACAAGATACGTGACGTTGCTTCAGAAAGGTTGGAGTTTGGAGGTGAGCCCAAAATAATGAGCTTCACAAATAATAATATAATAAAAAATTGAATGATGAATGTTTGTTTCATTGTGGTGGCTTTTATTCAGCCTGATTTAGTTTGTGTGATTAGATGCTGATTAATTGCGGCAATTATATGATTCGATATGAAATGAGCATATTTACCATTTATTTAAGTAACCTCTTTATCTAATTGAACAGAAGTAGCAAACACAAGCAAGCTATTTAGCTATTATTGTTTCGCCCTCCTGTAGAGTTTAACTCTCCCGAACAGCAATAATGTTCCCAGGTCAAACTGACCAGTGTTTAACCATATTTACCAAATACTAATGGACTTTCTCTCAAGGGAAAAGCTGCCAGAATTCACAAAAAAAAATACTAACAGACACCAAACCCAGTCTGGAGCCTCTCGCAGAGCTACTCCAATAACAAGTACCATCAGCAATCCACATACTAGACACCCCCCACCCCATATCACACTACCACATACACACACATACACACACACACACACACACACACACAAGATATATGCATAATAAAAGTTGTATTTTTTTCTTTATGTGATTTCTGTTAGTTTCTGATTGTCTATCTGTCTATGCAGACCCCCTACTTACACTTACGTACCTGTAACTATGGACATAATTTCAGTTATTCCTATAAATAAATAATAATGTCTATACAGTCCTCTGAAATGGGGGGGGGGGGGGGGGGGTGGCAGGCAAAATAAATGAATAAATAAATAATCGAATGAAATAAACAGTAAAATACACAGAAAAATAGTGCAAAGACAGCAGACAAGACACAAGGAAGGGTGTGCAAGTATCTGTACGAGGCTCGGGGGTTAAGGTGCAAACTAAGTCACTAAACCAATAAGCAAAAAGAAACCGATATCCAGTCCAGCGATGACCGCGGTCAGGTGTTGTGCATGTAAACTGACTTTTGACTACTGCAAGAGTTCAGCTGTGTGTGCGGAAGTAGACCAGTCTGGTGCTGTAAACTGGCATGTTGGCTAACTGGGGTGGAGAACCTGATGAAAGGTTTTACATGATGTTTGAGCGACTTTGCATTTTCTCCGCCGGTTCCACCTCCAGTGCAGTTTCCAGTGTTCTGTGATGCGCGTCTGTCCAGATACGGAAAATTCACTTTGTTATTCAACCGGCGACAAAAAAAAAAAAGAGAGAGAGAGAGAGAGAATGAGGTGGTGTCACCGTACACACACATCGATTTCCTCTTTAGCATACTGATTGATCTGGAATGGCTTCCAGCAGCGTGGAGCGCCCGAACGGCGTCTCGAGGCGGCCGCGGGCCTTTGTGGCGCCGCCGCGGTGCGTCTAATAGAAAAGATTTTAGAATCCTTGCATCCTATTATGCGCAATAAACTGGGTACTTTATCCTTGACAGCACCTGGCGTGCGCGGGAAAATATGCACAAGCCAATCTGCCAAACACACCCTTCCAAATCAAATTTATTTAGTTAGAGGCGGTTTCAAAGACACTCTTGTAAGCTATCATGTAACGCTGTGATTAGAATACAGACAAGCAAAAAAAAAAAATCTAATTCATTTGGAATTCAGGCCCGCGCGGCGGCCTATTATGCGGCAGTATCAGTAAATTGTAAACCCGCTGTCGCCGGCATTACAATTCAAACAAGGTTAGTTTTCAAATGCCTGATTTGAATAAGCCGGAGGGAGGGGGGCAAAATTGACGAGAAGAGGAGGAAGTGGAGGAGGAACTGGTGCGACGGCCTTTTTGTCGATGCAGAGAGAGAGAGGGAGAGAGGGTGAGAGAGATGCCGAAGCAAAGGCACGTGAGCAGGAGAGAAAGAGAGAGAGAGAGAGAGAGAGAGAGAGACCCTCTCGCAATTTTTTTCTTCTTCTTCTTGGGAAGCGATGGCTCAGCGATAGCGGCCGGGGAAGTGGCAGTTAATTTCAATGCAGCACCTGCAGCACAATTATTATTATTATCACCAAATCAAGGAAATAAATTAAAAGAGGTGCTCCTAAAATAGAGCGTCTGGGCCTTTGTACTTCACAGGTACACCCGGTGGGGATTCAGAGGAAGATGACTTTGCCTCATTATGTACTGTGTGTGTGTAAGTGTGTGTGTGTGTGTGTGAGGTGCAGGGATGGAGTGATGGTGAACTTGTATTAATGTGACCATACTGCTGCTGCTGTAGCACCACCACCACCCCACCACCCAGCCCTTAACTGATGAGATAGGGGCTGTAATTTGAATGCCGGTGGGGGGTAATTTAAACATACGACTGACAGAGAACACCAGGGCCGGGTGACAGACACGCTCTGATCAGTGGCCCACGCTGTCACGGCCTTTGCTAAGGACCACCCTCTCCACAGGGTGTTCACCTTGTCAAGGGACGGCTCTCTCGGGCAAAGGAATGCTGGGCTGGCAATGCAGGCGTGGATTGAGAGATCTTGGAGGTAATGCCACTACTTCCACTATGGGAACTAAACCTCGTATCTCTGTACACTCGTGGAACGTCGATTTGTCAAGAAATGTTCATGCAGTAGAACGTTATCACACTTCTGCGTTCATTGATGCAGAAGCGTCAATTGTAGCGGTAATCGATGGCTGAGGATGCTGCCCGTTCCTAAATATACCCATAATGCACCAAAAACCACTGACCAGAGCTCCCCCTCCATCCAGTTTAAACAAACAAACAAAAAACTCCAGTTGAAAAACTCTGCGTGTCATTTTTAATCAGGCGACCAATAAACGCTAGTTCAGCTGAACTAGAGTGAACGCAGGGCTGAACAGTGGGACGGATTTAGTTAGCGCTAAAAACACGAAACTCAAAGATCAACGATAATTCATTCAGCATCTAATCTGACCGTTTCAGCAAGTCTGGATAAAACCCTTGAGAAAAAGAGCCCTCAGCGCCAGGCCAGAGCCCTCAGCGCCGGGCCAGAGCCCTCAGCGCCAGGCCAGAGCCCTCAGCGCCGGGCCAGAGCCCTCAGCGCCGGGTCTTGGTGGGTATTTTAATGTAGAAATGCGATGCTGTGCCTCTTTGCTAGTTGTGATGTTCAGGTCGCTCGCTAATGATGCTAATGTTGCTAACGTTTTCATGGGCTGAGTAGGAGGAGCTAAACCTGCTGGATTGATGTTTCCTCCTCCAGATCAAAGCTCAGTCAGTGCCGGGCTTTAGTCGGTCCAGTAAGAGATGTGGTGATGGAGTGTTAGCATAAAGAGACGCTCAGCTCCTTCTCTGCTTTGCTAAACTCCTCACAGGCCCGGATTCTGATACCCACCACCGTCTGAACGTGCTCACCACTGAGCTTCATGCAGGGTCACAAAGATAAGGTAAAAGGATAAATCCCAGTGAAGATGTTTTGCGGGAGGCTGAAACCGCCGAGTGCTCTGTTAAGGGGTGCAGGCGGAGGTCCGATAATGCTACTATTCACGTGAGGATGCAGCGACTGTGAAGGTCTATAGACTATAGCTGGGCCTCATTTCACCAATACTTTCTAAGAATGTTCTTAAATGAGCTTTTGAGGAATGTCTAGCTCTACTGTCACGCTCCCGGGTCTGCCTCCAACCTCTGACGATGTGCAGGACTCCATATCCAAGAGAACCCCGCGTTCCTCCATGACAGTCACGGGATCTCAAGCAACCAATCAGGGACAGTTTCCATGGTCCACATCACCAGAATACTTAGCGGTTTCACCGGTGTCTATTGTTTTGGTCTAGTATTTAAGCCTGCATGTGTAATTGGCTCGTTGCGAAGTATTGCAATCGATTGTCGTTGCGTATCGAATGTTTACTTACCTGTTCTCCACCTGTTTTTGCCGTCTGCCCTTTGGTTTTGATCTCTGCTTTGTTCCTCGATTACGCCCCTGCCTTTTTCATGCACTCTTCTGCCTCAGTGGTTTTAACTCGGTCTTGTTGGCCTACTGTTCTTGTGGATTAGCCTTTTTCAATATTTAAGACTCTTGGCTTTTGCCGTTTACTTCTCCGGCGTGAAAACATCTACACTTTTTAGAAGGTGCTCTTAGAAGTGCTCTAATAGGTGCTATTAAGGGTTCTATCAGTGATGCCATCAAAGTGTGAAACATCAATGTAAAGTTATTGACCAATGTAAAGGTATGTCCTTCATAGAAATGGATCTTCTGTGGCATCTCTCAAAGAACAGTTAGTAGCACCTTTATTTCGAGGAGTGTAGGAACAGTCATTATTTTGGGTAGCATGATGACGAGCTTGAAATCAGTCCGGGTTAAACTGACGGCAGTTTTTCAGCCTAATATGGCTGGATTATCTTAAAACTCATCATGTTTCCCAACAAATTTAGCTAGAGCTTTAAAGTTTGTACAGCGTCTCTAAGTTTGTGCAGCGTCTCTACTTCCTCTAGAAGTCTCCCTCCACCCAGCCTCACCCTCTTCTATAGAGGGACCATAGAGAGCATCCTGAGCAGCTGCATCACTGCCTGGTTTGGGACCTGCACAGCCTCTGACCGCAAGACCCTCCAACGCATTGTGAGGACAGCTGAGAGGATCATCTGAGTCTCTCTCCCCTCCGTCATGGACATTTACACTGCCCGCTGCATCCGCAAAGCAACCAGCATTGTGGATGACTCCACCCACCCTTCACACAGACTGTTCTCCCTCCTGCCATCAGGAAGAAGGTACCGGTTCCAACATGACCAGACTCTGCAACAGCTTCTTCCCACAAGCCATCAGACTTATCAAATCAACTCAACTTCTGACCTGATGTCTTTTCTGCTACATGCACACTCTCTCTCTCTCTCTCTCTCTCTCTCTCTCTCTCCAACCATTTACCCCAGATAAAATGGGAAGCATTTTTGCACAAAGCATTTGCAGTAATAACTTTACTACCTCCCTGGACTCAATATTTATTACACACTGCATAATTTGCACACTACCACCAATTATTTATTATCCTCTGTCTGTACTGTGTTGTGTTGTCTGTCCGCACTTGTACTGTGTTGCACTTGTGTTCTGTATGCACTGTGTCTGTGTTGCACCATGGTCCTGGAGGAACGCTGTTTCGTTTCACTGTGTTCTCTGTATGTAGCTGAAATGACAATAAAACACACTTGACTTGACTCACACTTACCTGGATAATACCTACAACTGACACAGACTGTAAGAGTAAAGTGTTACTGGATGTTCTGCTGGTTATGAGGAGACTCAAGACCCACTGACCTAAATGCGGATCTACACACGTACAGTATAATAGGAGCCAATGGACATTTGCTACTAGATTTTATGTACTAAATTATATAATGTATTATTTTAGGGAGGGGGAGAAGGAGGGGGTCATTTGTGTCAGCAACGGCTACAACGTAAAGTAGCTGAATGCATTCATTAGAAGGGGTGTCCACATATATTTGGACACATTGTGGATATTAAATGCACATTGCAACTTAATAATTAAATAATGTTTTTTTGTTTTTTTACTATAAAAACAATTACAGAAGACAGAGGAAGGAGATTCCATGTAAATAACGGGTAACACCCAGACAAAACTACACTAGAAGACTAGTGAGAATGGCTTTATTGATCTGTAGATCTGATATTATCAGTAATCCAAATTTTATTACTAGTAAAATGGAGTTTCGGAGTGCACCACTGGTGTCATTTTAGGCTAAAATGGCTAGATGGGCTCCATTAGCAAACGCAAAAAAGTGCGTAATGAAGATATTAGGAGCACTGTGATCATATCGCAACGCAATGCTGAATATCCTGCGTAAAGGCTTAATATGTGGATAATGAAAGGCAGGGCGTGGAGGGAAGAACGCTCAGCAGCTGACAGGCCCTGTCATCCTCCATCCTTCCCTCTGTCTTTTCATTTCCATATATATGTGTGAGGGTGTGAGTGTGTTGTGGGGGGGTGGACCAGCTATCTAGGAAAGTCGATGACTCATTCTTCATCCACCTACACCCCCCCCCCTTTCTCCACCACCACCACCTCTCTCTCTCTCCATACTATGATTCATGGGCTTTTGGGGGGGCCCTATCTCCCTGGAGAAATTAACAGTGATTTTAATTGCGTCGACATCTCCAATTCATTACGGCCCACTCGTACAAATTTTCACCCTCTCAGGTGTCAAATGGCACTTAACTTCTCTGCCAATCACCGCCGCCCGCCGAGGAGAGCTGAAGGAGAGGGGTGAGACAGGCGAGTGAGGGCCGAACCCTTTTGGTTCAGAGACAGGGTGAAGGGCCCCTCTAGTTTAATCTCAGATTCACAACACACACATACACACACACACACACACACACACGCACACACACACACACTTTTGACCTATATGGTTTTGTATATAGTTTTGACCCTCAGATTTAAGGAAAAGGTAAAAATCCTCTTAACTTTCAATGGAAATCCCTTTGGAGCATTTCTATTGGTCCATTATCATGAAATGTTGATACAATATAGTCAAGTCAAGTGGGTTTTACTGTCATTTCAACTATATACAAATTATATATAAAGAACACTTGCCCAAGCCACATTTGTCAAAAAAGTTAAAAACGGCAAAAAAGAATATACAAGGTTTTTGCATGACAAGGACAATATATTTGACCTTCACACTTGCCTTAAACTGTATTCATTAGATAGGACGGATGAAATGAACGCAATTTTAAAAACTGACTCTACATGTAATAAAATCTACTGCAGTGATACAGCACTGGAAAAGAACACACTATCAGACAGGGCGGATAATTATTCTCTAATGTTAATTGTTATTCTGTAAGCTTTAATTTAAGGCTAATAATAAGCATAACAAAAAACATATAATTGCTAAAACCTCATATGTCTGAAATGGCAACTTCACAAAAGAAAGAAAAATATTTCAAATAGATTAATAAATATTTTGGAGCATTTTTAAGCAATTCATCCATTCCATAATGACATTTTCACATCCTGTAAATCATCAGATTGTGGTTGGTGTGGCGCAGCAGATAACACCACTACCTGTCAGTGAGCTCCCACACCATGTGGGAGACTGGGGTTCGATTACCAGTCTGGGTGACTATGCTGCGCTACACCAATAAGAGTCCCTGGCCAAGACTCCTAACACTACATTGGCCCACCTCTGTAATACAAGTAACCTTGTAAGTCGCTCTGGATAAGAGCGTCAGCTAAATGCCATAAATGTAAATGTAAATGTAAATCAGATTCGATTTATGTCAAAAGGTGATTTTTTGATCTTTGGATATTGTGGATGGGATGGACTGGTATGAAGAAGAAATATGAATACATAAAAATAAATAGAAAACAAATCTCTTAAAATGTCTAAACATTAAGGGACTCAACTTGCACCACACTGTGAATACTGACATAAGGTGTTCATAATGAAACGGTTATGAATGGTAATGTATTGTCCATTTAGTTTAAGTGCAAAATCATTACTAGAATTGATTTATATGGTGTGTATTTTGCTTTCTGATATAAAAAATGGTGTCTCACAAACACTGATCTGATTATATATAAATGATAAAAGCAACTATGTTTTCAGGAACATGGAAAATAAAATGATTAATACACAAAAAAAACTCATGTCTCAAAAACAGCAGATTTACAGAAGAAGGTAAAAACCCTCTTAACTTTCAATGAAAGCATTGAAATGGAGCATTTCTATTGGTCCATAATGTTGATACAATATAAAGAACACAAGCCCAAGTCACATTTACCAAAAAGTTAAAAACAGTAAAAAAGGATATACAAGATTTTTGCATAACAAGGACAATATATTTGGCCCTCATAAGTGTTAGGAAAACAAAGCGAATTTATAATTCAATTAAATATTATATATACTGAAAGTATTAGCTTTGAAAGAACATCCCAAATCATATAAGCTTAAGTTTATAAAAACTTAAATACTGATATTAAAATCAATGATTCAACACTTATGCATGAGTTCTAATGTCCTTATTTGCACAACCTTTAAATAACATGCTACGAAATATTAAAATCAACTAAAATCCAAAATCTAAAAATATCACTTGGAGTCCAACTATATTAGAAATAGATTATTTCGATTTGCATGGTGCAATTTATTATTATTATTATTATTATTATTATTATTTATATGAGAAGTAATTCCAAACTTTTGATCTATAGTATATGACATTTTGCTTACAGCTAGCTTCTACAGAATGCCAGAACATACAAAGAAAAGCTTAGAAGATTTGATTAGGACATCAACTGCATGCTGAATTCTCTGTTCCTGTATCAACATTTCAGATAATCAGCAGCAATTCCCTGAAACTCCACACTTCCATACTGTACAGGACCAACATTCAGGCCGGCATGTTTAATGCAGGCTGACTGAGAGAGGAAGCGAGCTCATCGATTAGACGCTACTATAAAAGATCTGAGTGATAGCTTTGCTGCACAGTGAGTCCAACAGTACAAGCATGATGAGAGTTCATATAAAATACTGCTGCTTTTCCTTCCTCTTTCTTTCCACAGAAACTCAGCTGATGACATTAAGATAATGAGAACGGCAAGAGAGGACACACATGTGTCACGGAAAAATATAAACATTGTGATACAAGGGGGGGAAAAAATAAGCCTGACACCTTGGCTCGCAGCGGCGCGAACGAGAGGGAGCTGAAAGATTAGTAGCCTAATTGAAGGAATTTAATTTGCTGTAATTGGAGAAATATGTCACGAGGAAAAATGGCTCTCGACAGCCTTTTCTCATTCACATGTAAATTCGGATTCTATTGCCGGCTCCCTTCTCTTACACATATTCCGCCTCACGGCCTGTCAGTCTAATGTTGCCCAGTCCAACAAAGGCACAAAAGGAAATGTTGGGTGTGAGGGACATCAACACACTGCTTTTCTTTTTCCTTTTTTTATTCACACTAAGAATAGATTCGGTTTAGGGGTGGAGAAAGAAAGTCCAATATAGTCCAATGTACAAAACCCCCAGTTTCATTTCACATCAGTCTAATAGTGCAGGTCCTGAATAAAGTATGAGAGGGTAAGAAGTGAAAGAGATCAGGTCAGTAAAGTACAGTACTGGTCAGTCCTAATCTGCAGATATAGTGACCATATATGCCAATTTTTTATATAATAATCAATTTTTATTTTATTCTATAAGCTCTAATAATTCTATTTGCACTACTGTGTATATTTGCACTGGTCATGCCCAGATGTCATTTCAGGGAGCTCTGTACATATACTTCATTCACACACTTTAGAAGTACACTGCTGCATATGACACTTTACCTCTGATGTCAATGTCAGGGAGCTCTATTTATCTGTATGAACTCTTAATCTTACATTCCTGTATATTAGTAAATACCATTTCTATGCTTTGTGTTATTTAATGTTTAATTTTATTTAAATGTTTGATGTTTATATGTTGCATCATGGGTCTGAGAGTAATGCAGTTTCAATCCTGTGTATATCCAGTACATAATACAGTTTTGACAATAAAGCTGACTTTGACGATTTGAAGAGCGCTTCTAACCTATTAGATGTATAGTCAACTTACTGTCACTGTCAGACAAAAACCTTGCATCTCCAAAATGGTAAACAAAATCGTTTCGTTTTCAATAAAAGTCAATGTAAAAGATTTTATTTCAAGTCATTTTAAACAAGTGCAATACTCTGTGTATATATATATACAGGTTATTCTAGGCTTCATAATCAGAGTAACCTCAAGACGTCATAGCATAGATCCCCCATCCAACCAGCACAGTACCTGCCCTCAACCTGTCACCAACTATCAGCAAGTAATCTACACACACATACATACATACACACATATATATACATACATACATGTATGTGTGTGTGTATGTGTGTTTGTGTCCTATGCAGTTCTTCACTCACCTTTACACCTGCAGATATTTGATATTTGACAAATATTTGATTTATTTTGGATTTGATTTTTTGCATTTCTATTGATTCCGTCATCATGAAATTCTGACAATGTAAAGAACAACTGCTGGGGTCAATTTATGTCCCAACAGGGAAAATGATAAAACTGGAGATACAAGGTTTATGCTGCAATAATGTTGGGCTGCTTTGCTTTGGTACAAAATCGGCATGGAACCTACCAAGTATTCAAGCGTAATAAATTTAATTTCGCTTTATTTAATCTCCAAAACGGCAACTTCAAGGGAGAAGCAAAACCCTTCTGAACTTTCAATGGAAGTTGATGTAAAAAGATTTGATTTCAAGTAATTTTGGAGCATTTCTATTGGTCCATTCACCATGAAATATAAAGAATTCATATTATGTCAAAGTTAAAAATTACAAAGCTGGAGATTATTGGAAATGTTATGCTGCTTGGTTGTGGAATCATGTGAAACATGTGTACAGCTGTTTTGCCTTAAAAAAAATACCCTACCTGTTACCAGCTGTGGCTGTGTTCCAATGGCAAGATTCAATCATCTGCAAATCCAATGCAGCACCTGGGGCAGAAGAATGCAGCACGGTTGGTCCAGAATTGCTGATTCTGTTTGGAAAAAAGAGAAAAAAATAATTAAATGAAAGAAATAAAAATCCAATCTGACTGGTCAAAGTAAGTAAGTCCATCCATCTGATCCGAAACCACATACAGTACAACTGTGGTCCGAATCTGTGGTTGTTATTGCGTACAACTGTAAACAGATAAAGTTATTGATTACAGAGCATAAGTCAGTTAGTTCTTCAATTCTGCATCTCTGTTTGATCAACGAGGAGGATTATTAAGGACTCCACCCAGTCAAGCCACTGCCTGTCCAACAGCCACCCAGCGGTAGGTGGTACATAAGCATAAAGACCAGAACCAGCTGGTTCTGAGACACCTTCTACCCCCAACAATTAGGTGCGTTGGGCACGCGCCTGTGTTGACAATTCACTGCCAAGTTAGCAACGAACGTCTGACTGCTGACGTCTGCACCTGTGTTTTCTGTTGCCGAGAAAGCAATATGCAAGAAATGCACCTGTACGAACCTCATTTTGGGACCACCGCGCCCATTGTACTGTTTAAACGGCACAGGCGGAAGGCGTGAAAATAGACTGTAGGCGGGGCTTAAAACAGCACTGTGAAGTAAGATACGACCCAATATATTAAACCTGTAAATTTTAAACAGTGCAATAATGAATAGACATAGAGAGGGTTTTACTACCATGAGGGACGATGCACAGTTTTTCCACTCACCTTC
Organism: Salminus brasiliensis; assembly: GCF_030463535.1. NCBI lineage: Eukaryota > Metazoa > Chordata > Actinopteri > Characiformes > Bryconidae > Salminus > Salminus brasiliensis. The sequence continues at coordinate 31,938,706 of NC_132898.1, forward strand.
ACACCTGTGTAATGTGATCTGACAATAAATGTGATCTGATCTAATGATGCATTCAGCCAATAGAATGTACTGCCAATAGAATAGGACTCTCTGCAGCAGATCAACGTCATGAACCTATTGCCACCATGCTGCCTAATCCCAGGCGTGGGCTAGTAGAGGGGTATAAAGCCCCCCAGCATTGAGCTGTGGAGCAGTGGAAGAACTGTGTTCTCTGAAATGATGGTGGTGGAGCTCCATCCAGTACTTTGGATGAGTTGGGGATGATGAGGTGGGGTGGTGATCATTCGGACTTCTCTAACGCTCTTGCTGATAAATGTTATCAAATGTTATCAATGTTATCCTCACAGCACACAATCTAGTAGAAATCCTTCTTTCCTGGACAGTAGAGACAGTTACTCCAACAAATGCAGGATCAACTCTTTTAATACCCTTAATTTCGGAAGAAACAATGACTGAGCAGGTGTCCGAATACTTTTCACCATATAGCGCATCTTTAGAGACTGGCAGGAAAGGCAAAGGGACACACAACCAAGTATCTGAGATGAAATTAATGAAAGCATTAAGTGTATTAAAGTCACACTGTCCTTTTTCCACCTTCTAGTTTATGTTTTGTCTGAGCTTGAGCAGAAATATGAGACCGTTTTTAAGTACAGTAAAAGCACTGCAGGGACACAGCTGGAAAAATAATCACAGTGGGAAAGACATTTGATACGGTGCTGACCTCTCTGCTGGTCAGCACCACAGTGTAATTCAATAGTAAGAGTCCTTCAGCTTTGGCTCAATCTTGAACCTTCAATCTCGGTACTAATGTAGGCCTAACGGTACCCCTACAACTCTCCTACTGCTCTCATTATCATCACTTTTCACACTAAGAATAGATTCGGTTCAGGGGTGGAGAAAAAAAGTCCAATATAGTCCAATATACAAAACCCCCAGTTTCATAGCATATCAGCCTTAAAGTAAAGGTAAGAAGTACAGTACTGGTCAGTCCTAATATGCAAATATAGTGACCATATACGCCCCATTTCTCTTCATAATAACCCATTGTGTAGCAAATTACACCATAAAAACAGCAGGACAGGGTAGAAGATACCCAGATTTTAATCTGCTGCCTGTCACTCTTTATGCTATTTTAGGGAGCTCTATTTATTTAATCTTTATTCATACACTTTAGAATTACCCCTACAACTCTCCTACTGCTCTCATTATCATCACTGTTGCTGTTATTGTTGTTTTCTGTGATATAAAACACACACACACACACACACACACACACACGGCCTTAACAGATTTTAACCAAGTTCTGCAGGGGTCTGGGACACTTCCATCACCGTCTCCTTATGGCCTGGCTCAGACAGGGAAAGGTCAGGGCCTATTTGTGTTGGATCAGGTTTTTTTAATTATTTCACACTGATTGGGAGAGAGAGACGTGTTTGCCAGTCCTCTGTTCCACTCTATGGGACTTTACCAAAAATATCCGGACTGCGAAGAGAGAGAGAGCATAGTGCTGAGGGTCTGTAGAACCTGCTAATGGTCAGAAAAGAGAGAAAAATGGTCTTCACTGAGTTGCTCTTCTCCAGAGCGACTTACAGACATGCTTCACTGTTTACTGAGAAAATACCCTAAGCTAGTTTGTATCGGCTAGGATTCAAAATATACCTCTAAGCTTAGATACGCCTAAATAAAGTCAGTATGGAGGCCTAGATACACAACACTCAACATACACTGACATGAGCACAACTATAGCCCTAAGTACAAGATAAGAGCCATTCGGATACCCAGGGGTAGCTCGTTTCACCACTTCGGTGCCAGGACAGAAAAAAAATCTGGACCCCGCTGTGCATCTTAAAGGATGGTGGGTCAAGCCGACCTGTACTTGATTGGTTTTGACCATATGGAGAGGCTGGTCCATTCTAGGCTTTGTAGGCCAGAGTCAGGGCTTTGAATCTGATGCAGGCAGCTCCAGGACGCCAGTAAAGAGAGAACGCAGCAGAGGAGCTACATGGATGAACTAGGGATGCACTGATCCAATACTAGCATCGAATATCAGCCCCGATACTGAGAAAATGAGCTGGATCAAGTATCAGATAATCAGTCTGATTCAAAGGACCGATCAATTCATGAAACCTGATTCTCGCACCGACGTTATTCTAGGCTTCATAAAATATCATAGCATAGATCCCCCATCTAACCAGCACAGTGTCTGCCCTCAACCTGTCACCAACTATCAGCGAGTAATCTAGCTTGTCTACAATATAAGGAAAACCGAGAAGCTGCTGGTATCAGATCGGTAATATGCAAAGTTCATGTATCGGTATCTGTATCGGAAAAGAAAAAGATGGGTCGGTGCATCCCTAGGATGAACATTGATGAAGTCATCCAGCCATGTTCTGGATCAACTGCCAGGGCCTGATCCTGCTGTAAACCACAGATCCCCCATTATTAAAGTGAGTATTTACCCCCCCCCCCCCCCCAACCCCTCTCAGTGTCCATCACCACTGGTTGTGTTACTGTTTGCAGGAGGCTGGGTTCTCCTTTTGAGCCTTGGTTCCTCTCAATGGTCTTGGACCCTAGAAAAACTTCTGAAAACTGGTGTTAACCTGATTTTTGGCGAACCATCAACTTTAAGAAACACATATTTGTGGTTGTATGAGCTTGTCCGGGGGTTAGCAGTTGCTGAACCTTTCCCGGTAAACAAAGAACAGTAGTTGGACAGCTCTGTATAAACAAAGCACACTGTTTGCTCGGGGTTAATCAGCAGAGTGGAATCTGCGTGGTGTGCGCAGCGGGTGGGTGCGATGCATGGCTTAGGGTCAGGGCGCTGCACGCTGGGAGTCGACGCCAAGTCACACAGGATTAATTGGTCCTCGTCCCACGCTAAATAGGTGAGCAATTCAGGCTGGCATGGAGCGTGGAAGTAGCCAGGGTTCTCCGAGCGAGGACAAGCCTCTGCGTGATCCTCTGACTGGAGGTGACAAGATAAAAAGAGGGTGACGGAGCCAGAATACTAATTACCTTGAAGTTGTTGTTGTCTTTTTTATTTTTTTTTTCCACTCTCCTCTCGTCGCCTCGTTCGCCGTGTCCCTGGAGAAGGAGGGTGACATTTGCGCGTCCCCCAGTTTTTTGGCGATCTGACGGGTTGAAGGTAAATCACTGAGGGGAAAATAGCCCTCTATCAATCATCATCATCATCATCTTTAACACATCCACCATTGGCGGCGACACAGAGACAGGGCACCTCTGTTAATGACTTCAAACAAAATGTCATGTTTCTTTTTTATGGTCAGCTGTTAATTATCGCCGTGTGATAAAAGTTGGGGGGCCGATACGTACTGTGCCGCAGTGTCAGGCTTCAATCTCTGGACGTAAGAGCTGGGAATTCCAGCTGAAGTCCAGAAGCTGGTTTAAGACAGTCTAAGCTGGTCTTTGATGGTCAACCAGTTTGGTGATGCTGTTCAATCAGCTTGGTCTTGCATACCCTACTGGTCAAGAGCTAAGCTGGTCAACCATCTTAAACAGCTAAACCAGCTGTTTTTTCAGCCGGGGCATCACACACACACACACTTGCAAACTGTGTAGCGCCCAACTGGGAACCAGAACCATGAGCTCCATGTTGGTCCCACATATGGATGCCTACCAGAGTCAGTGATGCCACCAGGAGGTGTTAAGCATGGGTCCTGTCTGGGTTGTGCACTGCACATGAAATCTAGACGGGACCCATGTGAGATTAAGGTGGGCTGTAACAATGGGGCCCCATTTGTCCCAGTCCCAGTAACAAAGCAACAAAGTCCATGCCCACCTGGACCCCTCTTGGAACCCACTTAGCCCACATGGGCATGTTTGTTGGGGTTGCAACAGAAGAGCAATTAGAGGGACCACAAAGCAGCAAACAGACCACCGTATCACAGTGTCTGCTTCCTACACCTGCTCATCTGCATTCACCTCTGGCCTTAAAACATGGTGCAGGGAGGGTCTCTATGGGATGCTGAGGCATGTTCTCACAGGCCATCCATATGAAAATGTCAGCAAACCACTTTCAGACCCCTAAAGACCTGTTTGAGAAATGGACCAGCGGCGAACCCCCAACTAGGAGGTGTATATGTGTCTGTATGTGTGTGTGTGTGTGTGTGTGTGTGTGTGTGTGTGGGTGGGTGATTGAAAAAACACAGCAAAATGCCAAGGTACATCAGTGACTACAACGCGTCGTTAATTAACCATTGTGCCACGCTTTTACAATTAATTAGCCCCTTAAGCTGCTTTTGTCAAAGCCAGTAAACAAGGCGAGGAGAAGTTAATGACTTACTCACATCAAACGCTGAGAGTTCTCTCTCTCTCTCTCGCGCTCTCTCTCTCCCTCTCGCGCTCTCTCTCTCTTTTTTGTCTCCGTTTCCACGTCTTGCACCTGTGGGAGGTTCAGTAGCCACTTGAGCAATGCTTGGAGATTTCCTTTCATCCGAACGTATCAACAACAGCATCGGCAGCGCGGTTGGGGACAATGGAAGTGCTTGGCGAGATGCAGAACAGAGAGGCTGTTATCGAATCAGAATTATCCAGGTCAAGGGAGAATTTACAGAAATCCTAGCCGGCTCTGTTGGTTCGTCCCGGTTTGATTGCGCCGCTTCCCAAGTGCATTGTTAAAAACAGATAATTATTGCCAATTTTCTCTATTGGGAATATGATGCAAGGCCTTCCGAACCTCCATGAAGTACTAGAGGAAGTAGACAAACAACAACAAGGACACCACGTCTCTTTCTTTCCTTTCTTTTCTTTCTTTCTTTCCTTATTTCTCGACGTTTCTTACAGTTCCAGGGCCTTGCGATAGTTTTAATTCCAGAGAGAGAAAAAGAGAAGGGGAAAAAAAAAAGAATCCAAGGTCACACAGTGAACTTCCTGGCCATTAAGAGATCACAAAGACTAGCTGAGAGAGTGCATAATATCCTCACAGCTATTTTTGGCCTCAAATTAAAATATATGACATGTTGAAATGACTGCAATGTGCAAGAGGGGTATTCAAACTAGACACTAATGATGCTTATTAATGGCGTGAATGAAGTCTTGACAGGTCGTGTGTCATTTTCCAAGGAATGCTCCACTGGCATAATGGCTAATGTAAGTGGGTATAATTATATATATTATAACCCTGTCTTATGGTATTTTGGCAGCGGTTTGAAGGAGTCAGGCAGTTACGATGAAAATCAGAGCGCTTACCCTGAAAGAACAGAAGAGGTAAGGAAAGGGGATTGCAGGTTATAATGGAAGAAAAGAGGGGGGGGGGGATTCAGCCGGATTTACAAAAGGCTGGACTATGCGTGAGACAATAGCACCCGGCAGCGGTCGAAACGGAGAGAGTGTGGCTGTAAACAAGGAAGGTGCGCTTGTAATTCTGGGAGATAGCATCTGTGCATCGTGATGATACAAATGAAGATAATATATAAGCGGGGAATGGATTAATACTGCGTTTAAAGGCTGGGAGGTTATCTCCCAGGCTTGTGTGTGCATTAACATGGTATATTGAAATATTGGTATAGTGTCAATGAGAAAGCTATGGATAATGACATATTAGAATTAATCCCCACTAAGACACAGAAAAAGGCTTGTGGGTCTGTGAGCTTTTTTTTTTTCTTTTTTTTTATATCCTGGCTCAAAAAAAAAAAAAAAAAAATTCTCACTAATTGGAAGCCCAGAGGTAAAGCCTTTCATTAATCGTTAAGCCTCCCAGTCTCGATAACAGATCTGGGAAGCTCAAACACCTCTCTCATTTATTTTATATTTACATTCCCCCCGTCCGCCCCCCTCGGTTTTTACCACGGAGCAGGAGACCTGGGAAAGCGTCAAAAGGCTTTTTTTTTTTCATGAACAGAGAGGGGAAAAAAGGGGTAGGAAAGCACTAACTTATGCTCACTGGGAATTAACAAAGCTCTTAGTAATTAAATCTAAATTGACATTCTAGTAATTAGCCCCTTAATTACAAGGAATAACACAATTAGCCGGCGAGTCTTTGCTAATTGTTAATTAGCACAAGCAAAGTTATTGTGTGTGTGACAGAGAGAAGCATGTAACAGAACAAATGTTAATCTGTCTCGTTCAACAGAAGGCTTTTTTCTCCTCCGTCCTTTTCATTCGCACACAAACATCCTCGCTCCGTCCTTTTCTCTCGTAGAGGGAGCTGATTAGAGAACAGGGGTTCGGAGGGTGTCATCAACATAGAAAAGAAATCACTACGATCCATAATAGCTTCCCTTCCCTCGTTTCGTCACTCCCTCCAGAACGGCGATGGTGGATGAGGCTAAATGTGATGCCAGTCCGCCATCCTTTCAGTGAGGGACCGACTAGAGAGCAGGGTTTCAGTGGGTGTCGATTAACACTATGGAGCGTTTTAGCATATTAGCCTGATTTTAGCTTGTTTTGTCATCATCTTCAGAAATGAAACAGTAAATAAGGCTAAATATGTACTAGCATAGCTACTATGTTAGTACACCAGCATTCTTCTCGTAGAAGGAGCTGATTAGAGAACAGGAAAGACAGCGCTACGATCCATAATAGCTTCCCTCGTTGCATTCATCCTTCAGAAATGAAACAGTAAATAAGGCTAACTGTGATGCTAATGAAACAGTAAATAAGGCTAACTGTGATGCTAATAAAACAGTAAATAAGGCTAACTGTGACGCTAATAAAACAGTAAATAAGGCTAACTGTGATGCTAAAGAAACAGTAAATAAGGCGAACTGTGATGCTAATGAAACAGTAAATAAGGCTAACTGTGACGCTAAAGAAACAGTAAATAAGGCTAACTGTGATGCTAATGAAACAGTAAATAAGGCTAACTGTGACGCTAATAAAACAGTAAATAAGGCTAACTGTGATGCTAAAGAAACAGTAAATAAGGCTAACTGTGATGCTAATGAAACAGTAAATAAGGCGAACTGTGATGCTAAAGAAACAGTAAATAAGGCTAACTGTGATGCTAAAGAAACAGTAAATAAGGCTAACTGTGACGCTAAAGAAACAGTAAATAAGGCTAACTGTGATGCTAATGAAACAGTAAATAAGGCTAACTGTGACGCTAATAAAACAGTAAATAAGGCTAACTGTGATGCTAAAGAAACAGTAAATAAGGCTAACTGTGATGCTAATGAAACAGTAAATAAGGCTAACTGTGACGCTAATAAAACAGTAAATAAGGCTAACTGTGATGCTAAAGAAACAGTAAATAAGGCTAACTGTGACGCTAAAGAAACAGTAAATAAGGCTAACTGTGACGCTAAAGAAACAGTAAATAAGGCTAACTGTGACGCTAAAGAAACAGTAAATAAGGCTAACTGTGATGCTAAAGAAACAGTAAATAAGGCTAACTGTGACGCTAAAGAAACAGTAAATAAGGCTAACTGTGACGCTAATGAAACAGTAAATAAGGCTAACTGTGATGCTAATGAAACAGTAAATAAGGCTAACTGTGACGCTAATGAAACAGTAAATAAGGCTAACTGTGATGCTAATGAAACAGTAAATAAGGCTAACTGTGATGCTAAAGAAACAGTAAATAAGGCTAACTGTGATGCTAATGAAACAGCAAATAAGGCTAACTGTGATGCTAATGAAACAGTAAATAAGGCGAACTGTGATGCTAAAGAAACAGTAAATAAGGCTAACTGTGATGCTAAAGAAACAGTAAATAAGGCTAACTGTGATGCTAAAGAAACAGTAAATAAGGCTAACTGTGATGCTAATGAAACAGTAAATAAGGCTAACTGTGATGCTAAAGAAACAGTAAATAAGGCTAACTGTGATGCTAATGAAACAGTAAATAGGGCTAACTGTGATGCTAAAGAAACAGTAAATAGGGCTAACTGTGATGCTAAAGAAACAGTAAATAAGGCTAACTGTGATGCTAAAGAAACAGTAAATAAGGCTAACTGTGATGCTAAAGAAACAGTAAATAAGGCTAACTGTGATGCTAATGAAACAGTAAATTAGGCTAACTGTGATGCTAATGAAACAGTAAATAAGGCTAACTGTGATGCTAATGAAACAGTAAATAAGGCGAACTGTGATGCTAAAGAAACAGTAAATAAGGCTAACTGTGATGCTAATGAAACAGTAAATAAGGCTAACTGTGATGCTAAAGAAACAGTAAATAAGGCTAACTGTGATGCTAAAGAAACAGTAAATAAGGCTAACTGTGACGCTAAAGAAACAGTAAATAAGGCTAACTGTGATGCTAAAGAAACAGTAAATAAGGCTAACTGTGACGCTAATGAAACAGTAAATAAGGCGAACTGTGATGCTAAAGAAACAGTAAATAAGGCTAACTGTGATGCTAAAGAAACAGTAAATAAGGCGAACTGTGATGCTAAAGAAACAGTAAATAAGGCGAACTGTGATGCTAATGAAACAGTAAATAAGGCGAACTGTGATGCTAATGAAACAGTAAATAAGGCTAACTGTGATGCTAAAGAAACAGTAAATAAGGCTAACTGTGATGCTAATGAAACAGTAAATAAGGCTAACTGTGATGCTAAAGAAACAGTAAATAAGGCTAACTGTGATGCTAATGAAACAGTAAATAAGGCTAACTGTGATGCTACTCCGCTAGTATTTTTCTTCTTGAGGCCGCTGATTAGAGAGCAGGGTTTCAGAGGCCGTCATCCATGTTAAACAAGGAAAACACTTTAGCATTTTAGCACATTAGCTTGACTTTAGCTTGTTTTGTCACTTCCCTCAGAAATGAAACAGTAAATGAGGCTAACTGTGATGCTACTATGCTAGTACGCTAACGTTCATCCTTTCAGTGAGGGAGCCGACTAGAGAGCAGGGTTTCAGTGGGTGTAAATTAACACTATGGTGCGTTTTAGCATATTAGCCTGATTTTAGCTTGGTAAGTCAGTATCTTCAGAAATGAAACAGTAAATAAGCAGATAAATAAGTAAATTAGCTTGACTTTTGTCATTATCTTCAGAACGATGATGGTGGATAAGGCTACAGGTGATGCCACTACGCTAATACGCTAGCATTCATTCTCATTTCGTTCTTTTCCTGTGAGGGAGCTAAACTGAACAGGATTTCACTAAATCCTAAGGCTAAATGAGATGCTAATATGCTAGTATTGTTCTTAAGGCCGCTGATTAGAGAGCAGGAGTTCAGTGGTTGCCATCAACATAAAAAAGGGAAACACTACTAACGGTGATGGCAGATGAGGCTAAATGTGATGCTACTATGCTAGCATTATTATTCATGGACAATCACGCTCATTTTAGAGCAGCAGTTCAGTGGGTGTAAATGTAAAAAAGTGAATACTATGGAACATTTTAGCATATTAGCTTGCCTTTGGTCACTTCCTTCAGAAATGAAACTAATGATGCTAAATGTGACGCTAACACGCTAGAATCTGTCTTGTTGAGGTTGTTGGTTGTCAGTGTAAAGAAACAATCACTAGGATGCATTTTAGCTTATTAGCTTGCCTCATTTTTATCCCTTCACCAATGAAACAGTAAAACGACAACAAAATGTGATGCTACTAAGCTAGTTCTTTAGCATATTCATTCATAGGCCCGCAGAAATGCTATGATCCATAATAGGCTGCCTCATTTTGTCACTCCCTGTAGAAATAAAATGATGGATGATGCTAAATGCTGTATGCTGATGCTAATGGTGGATAAGGTTCTGATCTATAATACTATGATCAATAAAACTTTGACGAGTTTACTGAAATATGATCCTAGAATTCTTGTACACTTTCCCTGCTAGCATGTACTCCATCTAAGTCGATATAAGTATCTAAAACATTATATATTAGAACAAATGTCAAATATTTAAGTACAAATACAGTAGAAAATGAACAGTAAATTCTCGAGATGGAAGGATCCAATAATTTCGCTGATCCTGAGTGTAAAACTAACTCTGCCTGGAGTAAAGAGCCCATCACTCAGCCCAGTGCGGTGAGTATCAGAACACAGCAGAGCTAGCAAACACTACTAACGGCACTCTGAGCAAAAACTTTTGGAGTTTTTGGAGTTTGACAGTGTTTTAAATGTGGTTGATTCCAAAAAGTAAATTTCTGATTAAGAGACAGTGCAGAACATTACAGGAGCCCTGTATGATGATCTATTACCAAGGACGCCTGTAAGGGTTAAGGTGGCATCCAGCCCTGCCCTTGATCCGTATCGGCAATTGAGTGATCGAGCTAAAAGACCATTAGCAATCGGTATTATCTAATAAAGTTATGCTACAAAGTTTGTAAAAATCTGTAACTTTACACAAGTACAGCAGCACAAAAAAGAAAAACCTGATTCTATGATCCATAAAAATTGTACTTTGTCACATCCCTAGAATAAAACAGTGGATGAGGCCAAGTCTGATGATGTACAGTGGTCTGCAAACCTGTCAGGAGCTGAAGAACCCAAATGTAAAAACGTACAGCAGCCCATTCTAGGCCTGAAACAGTCTACACAACATGACAGAGGCAACCCAGCCTCTTTTGAAAGTGGATTCAGTGGGGGACTGTAGCGCTAATGCTGTGTGTCTGATCCGCCATTGCTAGTCTGGAGGATTTATCAGGCAGCTTTTATCAGAGGCTTTGCCGTGTAGGCTGCACACACACCCACTCCCACGTCCTTCCTTTCCAGTGGCAGAGCTGCGAGATAAGGGTATGTACCCAGCCATATAGATTCCCCTGCCTCCCCAACACAAATATTTGGCCACCAGACAGGCCATCTTGGAAGCCAACCGAACATGAAATTAAGCAGAGTGCGGGGAAGCAGAGGTGCAGAGCGACCGAAAACACGATTTAGGCCTCGGTAAACATGGCGGTGCAAGGGGTGCAGGGGGGAAGAGGCGAAAGCAGACGAGGTTAAAGAGTTGCAGGCCCTGTTTTACTGCTGTTTTTTTTTTTGTTTTTTTTTAACATGCTGTCTTCAGCCTGTGTTTCCACTCGGGAAAATCTTTTAAGGGCCTTTACCTTAGTTTATCAGATCAAGAGACTGAGTCAACACGTCTCAACAGCTCAGTCGAGCCCAGGATGTAAACACATCTAGAGTTTGACATCAAAAATGTCAGGCTAATGACAGATAAAGCTAATTATAAAGAGTAAGGATGAACCATAAATTACTTCATTTTGAACCTTATCATTTAGCAACTACTATAAACGATTCTGTAAATTCCAAATGATGAGGTATCTATTGTAAATGATTCTGTATCACCTATAAATGATTCAGTAACTGGTATAAATTATTCTTTATCACCTATAAATGATTTAGTAACTGCTATAAATGTTTCTGTATATATTGTAAATGATTCAGTTTCACCTATAAATGATTCAGTAACTGGTATAAATGATTCTGTATGACCTATAAATGATTCAGTAACTGGTATAAATGATTCTGTATCACCTATTAATGATGTAGTAACTGCTATAAATGTTTCTGTATATATTGTAAATGATTCAGTTTCACCTATAAATGATTCAGTAACTGGTATAAATGATTCTGTATCACCTATAAATGATTCAGTAACTGGTATAAATGATTCTGTATCACCTATAAATGATTCAGTAACTGGTATAAATTATTCTTTATCACCTATAAATGATTTAGTAACTGCTATAAATGTTTCTGTATATATTGTAAATGATTCAGTTTCACCTATAAATGATTCAGTAACTGGTATAAATGATTCTGTATGACCTATAAATGATTCAGTAACTGGTATAAATGATTCTTTATCACCTATTAATGATTTAGTAACTGCTATAAATGTTTCTGTATATATTGCAAATGATTCACTTTCACCTATAAATTATTTACTAACTGCTATAAATGATTTTGTGTGTACTATAAATGATTCTGTATGACCTATAAATGATTCAGTAACTGGTATAAATGATTCTGTATCACCTATAAATGATTCAGTAACTGCTATAAATGTTTCTGTATATATTGTAAATGATTCAGTTTCACCTATAAATGATTCAGTAACTGGTATAAATGATTCTGTATCACCTATAAATGATTCAGTAACTGGTATAAATGATTCTGTATCACCTATTAATGATTTAGTAACTGCTATAAATTATTCTTTATCACCTATAAATGATTTAGTAACTGGTATAAATGATTCTGTATCACCTATAAATGATTCAGTAACTGGTATAAATGATTCTTTATCACCTATTAATGATTTAGTAACTGCTATAAATGTTTCTGTATATACTGTAAATGATTCAGTTTCACCTATAAATTATTTAGTAACTGCTATAAATGATTTTGTGTGTACTATAAATGATTCTGTATGACCTATAAATGATTCAGTAACTGGTATAAATGATTCTATATCACCTATAAATGATTTAGTAACTGCTATAAATGTTTCTGTATATATTGTAAATGATTCAGTTTCACCTATAAATGATTCAGTAACTGGTATAAATGATTCAGTTTCACCTATAAATGATTCAGTAACTGGTATAAATGATTCTTTATCACATATAAATGATTTAGTAACTGCTATAAATTATTCTGTATATTTTTTAAATGATTCAGTTTCACCTATAAATGATTTAGTAACTGCTATAAATGATTTTGTATCTACTATAAATGATTCTGTATGACCTATAAATGATTCAGTAACTTCATTCTGTACCTACTACAAATGTTTCAGTGGCTGTTATACAATACTCAGTATATATTAGAACACATTCAATTCTGCCACAAAGGATTCAATATCTACATTCATTTAGTAACTGCTAAAATAATTCAGTGTTTATTCTAAATGATTCTGTACCTACCCTAAATTTAATAACTGCTGTCAATGATTCAGTATGAATGATGCTGATTCAGTATCTACTATAAACGATTCAGTAACTTTAAATAATTCAGTGTCTATTACAAATGATTCTGTATCCATTATATATGATTCTGTATCTGTTTTCAGTGATTCAGTAACTACCATAAATTCACTGACTACAATAAATACAATAAATAAAACTACTACTAGAAATGATTCAGTAACTACTTTAAATGTTTTTAACATTTAAATGAAACTCATATGTAGCTTTTTTTTGTAGGTTTTAGGGTGAGGAATTGAAGTATGGGTCTTTAGGGTTTAGATATTAATGTAACATAATTAAAAAGTATTATTCTAAGTAAAATCTTATGTTTTCATAATACAATATACATATATAATATATATGAAATATAATATATATTATATTTTATGATATAATTTTGCTTTAGGTGAATACAGCATACAATAGCAGAAGAGTTCAGAGTGAAACACACCTCACAGACTCCTCATCGTGCAATTGGGCAAGCTTGAATGATAATGCAAATTTAGACTAACAATTATCATCTGCAGAATTACTGCAACAATCCAAATTCAGTGATGAAGCATCACATGCAAGTGTTACAGGGACTTACCCTACAGCTTGCATATACCCTGATGGTGATATAATTACCTTATTAACTGAGCAAGCTTGGAATATTACTGAATAATTTATACTGATAACTATATTCTGCACAGATGGGACATAACATCAGTAAAATCCTGTTGTTTATTCATGCTCATTTGATTTGGAACTAAATACTGCCAAACTGGGACATTAGCATCATTCCTCTGGTCAAGCTTGTCCATTTTACTCTATAGCGGTGGTCAGATCTCAAGAGTTTCTTGGTTTCATTTGTATGAAATAAATAAATTGGAATTACTGTACAGAGCAAATGGTTCAATAAAGGTGAGACATGAAAGTGTATTAATATAAAAGTAATTTGCATAATATTGTTACTTATTTAAATTGCCGTTATATTAGACCAGTCCAGGCCTAGTGGCCACTCTCGTGACATTCAGTCAGGTCCATAAGTATTTGGACAGTGACATCTCAGAAAAATCCCTTCTAATGAATGCATTCAACGTTGCACCCATTGCTGACACAGATGTGCAAATGCACACACAAAATTTGTCTAGGCCCCCATAGTAGAGAAGTATTGGCAAGACAACAGGACTCTATGAAGCAGATAAACATGATGAGTTGGGAATGAGATGTGATGGTGATCATCTCAACAACCTGACCTCAGTAACGCTCTCGTTGCTGAATGCAATCAAATCCTCACAGCAATGCGCCTCCAAAATCTAGTAGAAAGCCTTCTTTCCTGGACAGTAGAGACAGTTACTCCAACAAAAGCAGGATCAGGTCTTTTTAATGCCCTTAATTTCAGAAGACACACTGAATAGGCAGGTGTCCCAAAAGGTACCGCGATTTCGGAGGAAGCGTTTCAAGGTCCAGAAAAAAGTGGCAGTGTGAAAACTCCCTCCACCACCCACCAAGACGAAACACACAGCTAACAATGTCCAATCACACAAGAGTGTGTGGTTACATTTGGAGCAAATCGGATCATTTTTATCCCCCTCCAGTATCAGATCCAGCATTTTCTGCTGATATCGTCCCAATACCGATACCCATCTACACCAATACGCCTTCTGTACACAAGGTGTTGTTTTGACAAAGTGTGGGTCAAGCTGTTGTGGAGCACTGGGCACTGCGGCTGTGGCTGACTTGGTGTAGAGTGTGGCATGAATCAGACACCCCCACTGCTCCTTTCCTACTGGGCCTTTAATTGGATCCTTATTACCATTCCGGCTCCCCCCAATGATGAATTTGTATGTGTGAAAATTTCATTAATCATTCTTATTCACGGTCCATGCAGAGAAAGTGAGTGAGAGAGTTAGAGAGAGAGAGAGAGAGAGAGAGAGAGAGAGAAATTAATATATATTCTTTTCTTTTTTAGTGAGCGAGCGAGAGAGAGAGAGAGGCTGGAGTGAAATTCTTAATGAATATTCATGCCTGCAGGATATTTAGGGTCAGCGGTAATCAGGCAGGTAATTTGTAATTTGCTGTTTTCACTCAGGACTTGCTAGATAGGTTAATACACATCTATTTCAACTGAGTTGAGGGGGAGGTTCAGTACATCTACATTACTTCTTTTTAGCTGGATTTTGGAGCAACAAGGAAAATCTAATATTGCAATGAAGCAGACGATGATTAGTCATTTGTTATGGTTTAATAATCCATATTTTGCCCTCAATATCAGTTGCGTTTTGGTTGGCAAGATTGTTCTTCTGGAGCCGTATTATTCAGCTATTAGTGCGAGATCAGAGAAGGTCTGACTTCATATTCAATTTCAAACAATTTAAGTTCGGGACAAGTGAAGCAGCTCTTAAATATGGAATCACTTTTGGAAAGATGATGTTTTTCAATATTCCATTTGCCGTACGAGCGCGACTAAATCTTTCTAAATAGAATCTGTCTGAATCCAATCTTGAAGTCCGCTGGACATAATCTCGTTTAGGCCTCCCGGGGCTCCAAGTGAAATGTAATGTATAAACCAAGGCAAAGTGGGAACACAAGCGACAACTGTAATGATGATCGATCCGATCACAGAACGCCAGGCCAGGCGGCCCGTGCGGAAACTAAACTGGAACTGCTGCTGCAGTGATGCCGCATTTTTGGACAGCTGAAAAATGAGCCCAGACTATTTTTAATGAAGCTCACTGAGACCATATGTGGCTGCACGAGTCTGTGGATGTGTCCTGTTTTTCTCTCAGTGTTTGTGTTCCTAATCATGAAGTTGGGGAAAAACTGTTTAAAAATGTTTCAGTCACTGATCCACGGGTAAGAAATACTGTAGTTTCTGTACTTCCATTGGCAAACTCAGTACTTCCATTCGGCTCAGAATACTGGCTTTAGTCTCAGTTCAGTATTCCAGAGGCTTTAAGTTTCAGTTTAAAATCCAGAAGCCTTGGATTTAGCTCTGTACTTTCAAAGGCCTTGGATTTGGCTTTGTATCTCCAGAGGCCTTGGTTTCACCACAGTACTTCCAGAGGTCTTGGATTCGTCTCAGAATACTGGGTTTATTCTCAGCTCAGTATTCCAGAGGCATTGGTTTTAATTAAAAATCCAGAGGCCTTAGATTCATCTATGTAGCTCCAGGGGCCTTAGTTTTACCACAGTACTTCCAGAGGTCTTGAACTTGACTCAGAAAACTGGCTTTATTCTAAGCTTGGTTTTCCAGAGGCTTAAGTTTCAGCTCCGTATTCCAGTCACTGGTTTTAGTTCAAAATCTAAAAGCCATGGATTCAGCCCTGTACTTCCAGAGGCCATGGATTTAGCCCCATACTTCTAGAGGCCTCTGGAAGTACAGGGCTGAATCCAAGGCCTCTGGAAGTACGGGGCTAAATCCATGGCCTCAGGAAGTACTGAGTCTAATCCAAGACTTTTGGAAGAACTTGGCAAAATCCATGGCATTCCTGTACTTCCAGAGGCCATGGATTTAGCCAAGTTCTTCCAAAGGTCTTGGATTAGGCTCAGTACTTCCTGAAGCCATGGATTTAGCCCCGTACTTCCAGAGGCCTTGGATTCAGCCCTGTACTTCCAGAGGCCTTGGATTCAGCCCCGTACTTCCAGAGGCCACGAATTCGCTCCCGTACTTCCAAAGGCCATGGATTTAGCCCTGTACTTCCAGAGGCCATGGATTTGGCCAAGTTCTTCCAAAGGTCTTGGATTAGGCTCAGTACTTCCTAAGGCCATGGACTCGGCTCAGAATACTGGCTTTAGCTTCCAGAGGCACTGGTTTTAGTTCAAAATCCAAAAGCCTTATCTTAAAAATTTAGAGGCCTGGGTTTCGGCTCAGTATTCCAGAATGATTACAGAGGAGGCCGTTTTAATGAAGCTCCCGCTGTTGCCAGAAAATGAAGTTATTCACAAGATGTTATAATTGAGACGGGACTAATTTGAGCGTGTGGTTTGAGTGGCCATTTTATAGTTTCAACCAATTTCTCACCCACATTGGCTTTCTGTGGCAGCCATTAAGCAGCTGTGCTCTGTCTTATTTCTAAAGCACACTCAATTTCAAATATGTCTTTGGGGTTAAAGCTTCAAACCGCGGCCTCTTCCAAATAAGCAGGGGGAAAAAAAAGTGTCCATACGTAGTATCCCCTGTCCAAATAAGAGCAAAGACCGAGTTTAGGAGGACGGGGCTGTTTTTTTGTACATGAAAGAATCCACTGTGAACGCTCGCTTGTATTTTCACAGCGTCTGTACTTTTAAGAACTTGGCCCCAAAAGGTTTTTTGCCTATTCTTTTTGAAATTATGCCCACCTGGCATCATTTAAAGTTGCTTAATTAATAATTAATCAATACATTTTTGGCTGATTAAAATTCATGAAAAGAAAGTGTTTTTAAAATAATGTCCAAAGCCCCAAGGGAGGTTAATCGGTTTGAAGCAGTCGCTAGATCTCGCTAAAATAATTAATTGCACCTGAATGTTTAGCAAGGTCAGAGAATGGTGGCTGGGTGCCTGAGGTGCGGGGGTGTTTATAACATCACTGGATAGCGTGCACCATGAAAAAAAACCAACATTTTCATCTGGAAATTAATTCAGGAGCTGGGGCTGGAGGCACCCTCTTAGCCTCCCCTACCCCCTCTGTGAGAAACAAGCACTGCTTTAATTTGACTTTGATCATTACTGGTGGAAGCAACCTGATTTGTCACTTTTAGAAGGGGAGGGGCTGGAAGTGTGGGGAGGAGGGAACAAGACGAGGAGGAGGAGGAGGTTGGGGAGAGGGAGATTATCCCATGAAATCTGAGTCTTGTTTGTGACTTTCCTTGAGAAGCAAGTTGGGAAGGGTATTTAGAGTTTCTGTATGTTTGACAGGAACACTGTAACCCTGAGAATTCAGGTTTTTCGATTCTAGCCAATTGAGATCCTGAAAAATTTAATCTAAACTGGTGTTAAACTGGTGTTAAGCTTTTTATTTCACCCCACTTGGTTAGCTAGAAGACTTTGTGTGTGCCAGCATCTCATCATAATAATGGCATTCACACCAAATCTCCTCCCGAATTATCCTCCCCAATTTTTGATTATCCAACTACCCAACCCACTCATTAGTACTATCACAAGTAATGCTCCCGACACTGGGAGGGTGAGGACTGCAACATGCCTCCTCTGACGCCATCCACCGATGCTACATCACCAGACAACTTTGGGGAAGGTGCCGGAGTACCCAGCCCTCATGCCCATGCCGGCAAGCATCACAAAGAAACAATTTGGGGAGAGAGAGAGACATCTACCTATCCGGAGAGAGCAAGGCCAACTGTGCACTCTCAGGCTCCAGCTGCTGATGGCAAGCTGGTGGCAGAGATGGCATCTGTTCAGAGCTGTAGGAATACACATATCAAAGCAGGGTAACAGGAGCCGTTCAGCTCCAACTTGCAGAGTACCCCAGATAGCTGGGTTAAACCGAGGTCTGCTTACGTTCTCATCACAAACAATCCTCTCCAGACTTCATTTGGGACCAGACTGAGACCACCTCTTCTCAAGGGTCTTGGTTGTTTTGTTACTCAACAGAGTGCGATTACTGTAGTCATACCAGCCAAAAACAAAAGTGATCCAGAGTCTGATTTAACTGGACTAAAAGGTGCAGATGTGAAAATGCTTCTCGAGGTAGAGAACAGAAAGCCATATGACCCTTCCTCAGCGGTTAAATGCAGCAGTATAGCTTTTTCTGCAATAAATCACAAGAAAAAAAAAAGGCTAAACTTTGACTGTTGTGGTCCAATACTGTAATTCCACATCCTCAAACATCAGTTGCATATTAGACAATTTGGAAAATTTGGAAAAACTCCCATGATAGTTCCCTTGATGTCTCCAGATTTAGAGAAAACTTTCATTCCTGGAAAAACTTTTTTGCATTCATGTCATTTACAAAAATGGTTATTTACAGAACCACAAGTACCTTACACAGGGCACTTCTACAACTTGGGAAATAATTATTTGCTAATTAACACACTGAACATTAGGTACATTATTAATTTATTATTCCCAATACAGAAAGCTTTATGTATTATTACATTTTGTGGCATCCTACAGGGTTCTATTTTAGGGTTCATGAAGCTGATGCTAACTATAGCCATAATGTAAAATGTTAATGTATTTTGGGAAGGGGGTGTTCCTTAATCAGATTAGATCTTCCAACTTGCAAGCTTGTAGCACCCACTTAATATGTCCACCAATGATTTGAAATAGTTCTAAGCATCCCCTTGATTCCGCTTTCATGCTCCTGTCCTTTAGCATATAACCCTCATTAGTCCCTGCATTCAGCACTAGCTGTGGTCCCATGTCCCCATCCTGTCAATTACCCCCCTCTCTCAGGAGAGAACCATGAAGGCCTGCGACATGACAGCTTCCTTAACCCCCATTCACCCCCACCCCCCTAACACACAGTGTCCACCAGGAAACCAGCCCCACTCATTTGCCTCTCAAACACACAAACGTGTGTCAATCAGCCGTTCCTCTGGATCCCTTTTAGCGCATCATTATTCAGAACGGGAACTGGATCTTTTTCAAATTTGGTTGGCAAACCACTGCAGCGCTCTCCTGGGAGGGGTCTCGTGGGATTTGGTGTTGGTGTGTTATATAAAAAGCAGCTCATGGTCTATAAAGACATGCTTAAAGTAAAGAATAGAGAAACGTTGTCAAGGCCGGACCCACAGGATGCTTCTGTTCTGCTGAGCTTCCACATCACTTGCTAAGCCACTTTTATAGGCCTATAAAGCCAGTGTCTGCTGTTGATAACACTTTCACTAATATTGAAATACATCTGCAAAGAGATCTAGTTTCTGCTTTCTTTTCTTTTTGGGATGTTATTTGGGCTCCTTTGATGTTGCCCACACCTCTCACCTCTTAATTTTACTATCTGAACTTTAGCAAGCGAAGAAAACTGTCCAACAAACTGATCAACTTAAACTAACACTTTCATGTGATCAACATTTCATTAAGGTAAGGGTGCACGTATCTGTACTGTGTACAGAGAAATGTGTCCTCCGCATTTAACCCATCTGTGGTAGTAAACACACACACACACACTAGTGAACTAGGGGCAGTGAGTACACACACACACACACACACCCAGAGTAGTGGGCAGCCAACTCCAGCGCCCGGGGAGCAGAGAGGGTAAAGGGCCTTGCTCAAGGACCCAATAGAGGCAGCTTGCCGAGCCCGGGAATCGAACCCACAACCCTGTTATCAATAGCCCGGCGCTCTAACCGCTGAGTGGGGCCTCTCTTTTTCCCTGCAGGGCCGAACAGTTCTGAGCACGGAGGCTAACCCTTCAGGTAGCTTATCCACACGGACACGATTCTGCATGCCATGCTTAGAAAGCCCAGTTTTCTCAGCATGGTTAGCTAACCGTACTTTGGGCCACAGAACTGTGGGAGGGGTTAATGGCGTAGATATCCACTGATTGGCTCCACATGTGCATCCCCTTTGTGCCGCAAGATCCTGGGTCTGTAAACTTCCAGTACAGAAAAGGCTCAAGAACAGCACTTCAATTTTAGCGCTCTGCAATGCCTTCAAATCTGGACTTTAGACTTGCTTGTGTTTTAGTGCTAAGCCCCCAAAATCTCCTGCGGTTAAGCGAAGGGAGCAATTTGGCTTACAGCGAGGCAGCGCGTGGCTACCTTACCCTAAAACAAGCACTCTACTTTGCTCAGATTAGGGCTTGGGATTATGAAATTACCCAATAGCGATTTTTCTGCACAACTGTGTTGAAACTTAGTGTTATTATTTGCATGTGGTTTGCATATTTATTAAATATAATTATAAACATATTCCTACATGATAAAGATTCAAATGGCTTCACGGACGAAATGCAATGCAATGTTCGGCAAGTTTTATAAAAAATAAATAAATAACCATATAAATAATCACATAAGATGATCCTGAGTAATAATAATTGCTTTCGCAAGCTTTTCTTATATGGAGTGATGCTTTCGCGCGCTTGTGTAATGTGGTGAAGCTTCATGGCTGGACCTTATGCATGACTGGCAGCCGCAGACTGGCAGGCTATTGGCTATTTCAAATAGCAGCTCCTGCAATTACAGAATTGCATCCATTCAAAATGTAATTTGTTAAATAATTGATTAATTTTTACTTATTCCACCATTTTCAGCACTTAATCTTTAGCCACCCTGAAATATTATTATTGTATACTGCCTACTGTACAATACTTAATTCAATCCAAGACTGGCATGCCAATGAACGAGATACGAGAAATATGCAAAGATGGCTTTCGTTTTTTTTCTTTTCCCTCCAACTGTATCTTATAAAGGTTGAATGAGTCACGGGTTCACGATAACAGGCTTTTTATTCAAGAAAGTAAAGTTTTAAAATAAATAGTAAATAAGCTGTTTTTTGTCAGGTGATGCTCTAAATGCGAATCTGATGGTTTAGTTTACGCAACTACGCCATAATAACGTCATACGTTATTCAATTACTCAACTGGGAAAACAGCAAATGCAATAAAGGTGGCGTGGTGTAGTGGAGAACACCACCGGCCTTCCAGTGGCAGACTGGAGTTTGGTTCCCTGGCTGGACAAGCCCATCACACTTTTAATTTTTACTTATTCCACCATTTTCAGCACTTAATCTTTGGCCATCCTAAAAAAAATGGGGCTGTCACAGCCCCCACAGCACCCCTACCTACACCCCGTGTCCCTGCGTCCACAGCAACCTTCATCAGATCAGTGTTAAAGAGGGAGGAACCAGTTCCAGAGCTGCTGTTCCAACGATTTAAGGAGCCATCAGGAGGACTAGCAGGGCTGTCCAAGGAAAGTGAAGGGGGGAAAAAGTGGGAGCTAGCTGCAATTAGCGGTTAAAATAAACACACCCAGCTTTCCGTCTGAAGTAGGAACGGCTTTATGTATATTATCGCACGCTCATGCATTATATATAAATTTATGCTACATACCCAGGTTCAAAGGCCTAACACCCATGAGGGTTGAGAAGTCTTTTAAAGATATGTGCTCGCTTAATCACTCAAGAAACGGCCCCCTTGAGCGAGCCTAATATTATAATTAATTAATTCAGCAAAAAAGGGTATTAAATTTCCTCCCTCTAAGGATATTATCTGAATTCATTGACCTTTTAGGAAATCGCCTTCTAATTGTAACCAGGTTCCGTTGCATTTACAGAATAACTTTCTGTTTCCCCTCCTATCTCTCCTCGTCTCCTCGTCTCAGTCTTCTCCTCCTCCTCCTCCTCTTCCTCACTCCTTTTTTCTTCTTCGTCTTCTTCTTCCTCCTCCTCTAGCCGCCGAGTGTAATGATGATATTGAAGGGGGCTTCTCGGAGCCCGGCGCGCCGTTAAGATCTTGCTGGCACGGAGTCATCCCCGGCTTTATCTCCTACAAGCTCGGCTGAGGAGTGGGGGGAAACTTTTCTTATTACCCGCGGCCTGAAAATAGATTCAAGGCTCGGAGTGGTGGTGTATCTCCGAGGATGGTGGGATCTGCCCATGTAGAGTCTGAACGCACAGGCGCTCGCGGTGGGGGAAAAAAAAAAGTTCAGCAAGTTTCGGAGCTCCACACTCCAGAGCAGAGAGCGGCTTTAAGCAGGATTGGAGCGGCGACCGTTTTTTTCTTTTTTTAAATCAGCAGATATGAGAAAAGGGATTATACTGCCTACTGTACAATACTTAATTCAATCCAAGATTGGCGCGCCAATGAACGAGATACGAGAAATATGCAAAGGTGGCTTTCGATTTTTCTTTTCTTTTTCCCTCCAACAGTATCTTATAAAGGCTGAATGAGTCACGGGTTCACGATAATGGGCTCTTTGTTCAAGAAAGTAAAGTTTTCACACGTCTCGTCTGTAAATAAGCTGTTTTTTGTCAGGTGATGCTCTAAATGAGAATCCGCTGGTTTAGTTCACGCAACTACGCCATAATAATGTCATACGTTATTCAATTACTCAACTGAGAAAACAGCAAACGCAATAAAGGTGGCGTGGTGTAGTGGAGAACACCACCGCCCTTCCAGTGGCAGACTGGAGTTTGGTTCCCTGGCTGGACAAGCCCATCACACTTTTAATTTTTACTTATTCCACCGTTTTCAGCACTTAATCTTTAGCCGTCCTAAAAAAAATGGGGCTGTCACAGCCCCCACAGCACCCCTACCTACACCCCTGGAGAACACCACCGCCCTTCCAGTGGCAGACTGGAGTTTGGTTCCCTGGCTGGACAAGCTCATTACACTACACCGTTAAGAGCCTCGTGAAGCCAGTGACGTAACTACAGGATGGCCAGGAGGGGTCCATCACACCAAGACCCACGGCAACTGGGCCTTACATCTCAAATGGGCCCCTTATATCGTTCCCATCAACACTTCACAGAAGAAGGACTGGTCTATTTAATTCCCTCACATTTATAAAGCAGCTCATCGCTTGTAACAGGATTCAAGCAGAAGCTTCACAACCTGTAAGATCATATTTAGTAATAATAGATTTTAAAGCTGTAAATGGTGCCTTTCAAATATTATATATAAAAATAATGTGTTTTAGCCAGATATGTAGATCTGACTCGCAGCAAGGGTTCTCGGGAGCACTTTCTAAGCCTTGGTGTGTCAGACAGCTCAATATGAATATAAAAATAATCATCATCATCCAAACAGGTGGTCTAAAATATACCTGTTCTACATGTAGGTTCTTTATAGAAATGTTAAAGGTTAAAAGACTTTTACTTTGTGTGAAGCTTCTTTAAACCATCACATATTTAAAACACTCACATATTTAACTTACAATATGGTTCGTTAGGTAATTGCAATATGACTATATATTATTAAAATCTCTTATTTATAACTCTAATATCTTTAAAGATCAAGACAAAGCCATTTTAAATTAATATAATATATAAATATCTATGTAAGGGTTGGCCGGGATCTATGTAACCCTCTTATTCCCGGTATAAAAATTTTCATAAAATAACATTTTAATAAAAAACAAGTATGCCTGTGAGCTGAACAGGTAGTCACTGTAATCAACTAGGTTGTATAAAGTACAGAGATAATATTCAGCACTCGTAATTAAAGTCAAACTGGTGCTGTATGAAATCATTTCTAAAAGGTTCTATAAAGAACCACATACACCAGATTTCCACGACATGTGAATGATAATTTAATTTGGTGAAGAACTATTGAGGAAGCGTTGTTTGTGAGACACTTTTAGCTTAATAAGATAAGATGAGCCGTGGGACACAAGTACAGACAATCTAAGACAATTAAACTATTTATACATTACTTTTTTTTTTTAATGGTTCTACGGAACACAGAATCTCATACGTGGTACTAGAACCCTTGAAGAATCTCCTATTTAAAGGTTTACTTTAAACATATTTAAACCTAACTGGGAGTAAATAATATATAATAAATAATAATAATAATAAAAACAATAATAATAATAATAATTTTGTAAAAGACTAGTGGAGAGCCGGCCGAGACATGAGAGCTGTGATTGGCCGTCAAGGTTATTATTTCACCACAGTGATTTTTGAATGATCTCAAAGTTCAGATATTAGTACCGTGTTTAAATCTGAATAATAACTTCTTTACATTTTAATTATTATAATAATTTCGTTTCATTACTGGAGCCGTTGTTTTTGAGCACATGTCATTTCTGCAAATAAATAAATGCTATTAAAAGTCAATGTTTTAATGTTGTCTATGGCTGAAGGATGGATGAATTCCACGCATGTAGGGTTTTCTGTTATATTTTCCGCAGCTAGATGTATATGTATGTATGTATAATAAAATATTAACCAACTGCAGCGCCTGACCGGACTCAAATGTGTCAAAAGTCCTGTTCACCTTCACGGATAAATGATCGGCTTGTGGTCATTGGCGCCGTCAGGGTGTGTCTTTGAGAAAAGCATAATGGATCCGAGTGATTTTCTTCCTTCTTAAGCATAAAGAGGGACAAAAGGCATCTCACCTGCCCTCTGAAATACTGGCAGAACCAACCACTTCCACCATTCTGAACACAGCCCTGCGGGTCAGGCACCGGTTGAATAAACATGAGGCTCTCTCTCTCTCTCTCTCTCTCTCTCTCACACTCACTCGCCCAGTCTCCTGATCATTTTTTCATCACCTCACTAAAGCCATAGGATGAGAATCTATGTATGAGCTAAACTGAGCTTTATAGTAATACAGTGAATTCACTCCCAAACCCACTTCTAATTTTCTCACTTCCAGGTTTGAGCTGTGATTATATTATATTATATTTTATATATATACTGAATCAAATCAAATTTATATTTAACTGATGTTGTCACAAAGCAGCTTTACACAATCAGTAATTAGTAAAAGACATCAATAACATAAAAAGGCATGAAAAATCTAAGACCCCCAGTGAGCAGCCAACAGCCACAGTGACAAGGAGGAACCGAGGAAGAAACCTTGGGAGGAACCAAGACTCGCAAGGGGGACCCGACCCATCCTCCACTGATCAGAACTATTTATAAATTCTTGATAAAAGTTAGCAAACCATCTAAACTGTTGAACTGCAACATATTCATAATCATAATATATTAATCATGGTGTAGAATAACTTAATATAGTGATGGCAGTGATGGTCAGAGTAATGATATATAACACACACAGTCCAGTACAGGGGTTTTAGTCCCCTAATTCCATCACTCTACCCCCTGTCTCTCAGCAGTGAGAGAGTTTCTACTGCAGAAGCTCCAGATCTCATCAGAACAGATAAAGCAGGTGAACATAAATCCAGTAAAAGGAGAAACAAGAGCTTCTCATTCTGAAGAAAGAAAGTAGTGAGATCTTGTCGGTGAGCTAGTCTCAAGAACAGAGCTCGGTTCCTCCAGGTTCCTCCTGGACGCCCCCCAGTCCAGCCAGCACAGCGTGGAGGATGTGTTCAACTCCATCAGCAGCAGCAGCAGCAGCAGCAGCAGCAGCTCACCTGATTTACCATCATTAAGCCCTGATTTACCACCAAACCAGGTGTTGATCTGAGGAGAACTCTAAATAACACTAGACTCCATGAGAGAGGAGAACTTTGGAGATGTTCTAATGATGAACACAGTGATGGAGAACCACTAGTTTTTACGTTCTGTAGGAGTGTGTATAAATGTATTTATTCTAATATTAATGCTTTACGGAGCTAATAAACACAAATCAAATCATATATCATATTTATCTCTACAGCTAGTGTTGAAACTGCTTAAACGCAGCCTCTGCTTTGCCACAAGGCGTCTCTACCATGTCTCCGCCTGTGTGTGGACCGCTGCTTCCCCCTATTGGATCTGGAGGTCACTGCTCATGCTAGTTAAAAGAACAGCTCAACCATATACACTAATGTTGCAAATAACAGATGGAATCTGGTCACCAGCAATTAGCATGATGCCATTTTCACAGTGCTAATTGGTGGTGTTTAGTTTTCATTCATTATTAGCACCATTAGCATTGCTGACCGGACCATTTGCTTAAGAATAAAGAAAGCTATATGAAATGCCCCATTCCATTCTCGCAGATCTACATTCCAGTTTATTTAGCTTGGAGGTCCGTCCGGCCGAACAGGGGCCTGGAAAAACACAGCTGGAGACTTTTTGGAGCATGAATGCCCTTTCTACAGAACGCAGAACCTTGCAGGGCTGGACTGTCCTGCACTGTAGACAGCGCTCTTCATTCCACAGCACTGCTTCATCTTCAGTGGTTATGCTCTGGAAAACCTTCGTCTGGCATTTTTTGGAGCTTTCCTTGCTCAAACACCTCAAACTAATTCAAAAACTCACGAATTACCAAGGATTTCCAGAGATGGGACATGTATGGGCATATTGAGTACCAATGAACCAAAGAAGCTAGAAGGTGCCAGGAAGGGTTCTTTACATATAAAGAGAACCACTATCACTTCCCTAGAGACTTAAGATCCGTTCAACTGATGGATTTTCAAATAACCATCATCATTGATGAGATACAGGAGTGTGAAGAACCTTCACATAATTGAAGAGTTCTTTACTAACTGATTTGACACCTTTAACCATACATCCAAGCAAAGAACCATTGAGGAACCTTTATTTCTACAGTATATTAAAGTTCTGGATGTGCAGACCTTCAGTACTTGGTCTTCTTCACCTAATCTTATACATCATCTACTTCAAAAGACCTTCTAGAGATGTTAGTGTTAGTTCACAAGCAGGTCAGGGTTCCTCCAGGATCACTGGAGCCACCCCAAAACGGAGGTGCCGGGCATGGAGCGGACATATCTTTGAAGAACCCTTATTATCATTATTATTATTATTATTGAGATATATCTGTGATGTAATATCAGGGTTCTACACCAACTAAAGCTGTTTCATAGAAGTATACATCCAACCCAAGACCCATTTCAGAACCTTGTTCAGAACCATTCTAAGAGCGTTCCCATATGGACAAAAGTATTGGGACACCTGCACAATCATTGTTTCTTTCAGAATCAAGGGTATAATCTCCTGCTTTTGTTGGAGTAACTATCTCTACTGTCCAGGGAAGAAGGCTGTCTATTAGACTTTAGAGGAGAATTGCTGTGAGAATTTGATTGCATTCAGCAACAAGAGCGTGAGGGATGTTGGATGATGATCACCACCCACCACAACCACAACTCATCCCAAAAGTACTGGATGGAGCTCCACCACCATCATTGTCCTTCCACTGCTCCGCAGCTCAATGCTGGGGGGCTTTATACCCCTCTGGCATTAGGCAGCATTGTGCCAGAAAGTTCTAGAAAAGAAAATTCTATTGGCAGATAAAGATAATAGCTGAATGCATTCATTAGAAGGGGTGTCCACAAACATTTGGACACATAGTGTAAATGCCTAAATAAAGAGCTTTCGGCGTATGTATGTGTAAAATGATCATTTAAGATCCTCCATTTCCGAGAGCGTACTGCTCCGTCCTATTATGCGAAGCTCTCTGAAGTTTCACTCTGCCTCCCTCACTTAATGATATGCCACCACTGGACTTGAGAGCATTGCAGAACTCTGCGGTGCGGAGGGATCCCAGCCTTTGCGGCGGCCCCCTCGGAAGGGTAGTCTTGCTCCTTTGGGGTAACTCAGACTGGTAATGCAGAGATAGAGTGGGCGCGGTGGGAACGAGTGAAGCGGGCCTCTAATCTCCAAGGTCATCCCCTGGTTTCATACGACCTTAAGGCTAATCCTTAATGGCGCCGGAGTGCGGCACTAAAAGGGCCCTGTCGCGGCAGAAGCCGCTCTTTTATTCTCGATCGCGCGCCCATTAATTGCTCACCAGTTGATTTGATCTCCCCATTTGGCGCGTGGTAAATTGGCCTCTTATTTCATCATTTCCCATCCCGTGTTACTTTAATTAGGCTTATGCTGGAAAGAAGAAAGGGGGCCTCGCGAGCCACCAGGCGGGTCACGGGCCGCGTCCTAAGAGCCAATTTTGATCTGTGGCTGATGAAAGGAAGAGCGCATCCTAAAGATCGGACAATGTCATTGCTATGTCTCTCGCTCGCTTGCTCGCTCTCGCTCTCTTTCACAGCTCAAGCTCCAGCCTTACAGGCATGAAAGGCCAGTCCGTCTCGGCGCAGGAGAACATTTTATCATTTTATTTGCCCTCTTTTCTCACCCCTGCCAATTTGGGCTTCCTTCTGATGGCGGACTGAGAGAAGTATTAAATATGTAAGTGGAAAAGTGCGGAGAAGTCGCGTGCGGCGGGCAGAAGAAGACATGAGGGTAAGTACCTGTGAGGAAGCTGTCACCGAGCGCCGCTGACCTTTCTTGGGGAAGAAAAAAAAAAGACGGAGAAAGATCCCTTTTACCTCCTTGACACAATATGCCGTACGTCAATTCTCCAACTTTATTATTCTCTTTCTGAGGGGCTCTGGCACGGACAGGGACCCTGCTTCTGCCTGCCTCATTAAAATAAGCCGCGGCTGCCGGGCAGAGGGTACTATTGATCATTACGGATGTGCGAGGAGTGGGGACAGCACCATAAAGAATACATAACCTTCCCTTTCTTCCGCGCCGAGAGCCGCACCGTTCTGATGGCGCGTGTCAAGGCAGAAATACGAGCTGTCGATTCTTTCGAGACGAGATCATAAAAGCGCGAGTGACGAACGGCCCATTAATGGATGGGGCCAGGATCAATAAGCAATATCCGAAGTTTTAAAACAAGGCAATTATGCATAAACCTTTACGAACTTCGCAATGTCACTCAGTGTTAATAAAAGTTTTTTTTTTTAAACCAGCTTTGGACCAAAAAAAATTAAAAAACCCAGAGATAAATCCGTCCCGATGTGTCAAGTTTTACAACCCACCCTCTGCACGCACACACACACACGTACATACCTACACCCCCTTCATTTTGATGTGTGCCTATTAGGAATGAAGGGAGGCCTCCTTTGCTCTGGTGTCCACGAGCGAAATTAGCTCAATCAGCAGCCTTTCAACCCCTGCTCCCTGGACACGCTGCCCAATGACGTAACCCATCCCAGAGGAACCCGTGGGGCCGGGAGAGGAGGACGGCGATGAAAGGAGAAGAAACTTGAAACGGAAGCTGAAACTGAATCACTACTTAGCTCTTGTCCGTTTCCACCTCAAACTGCTCGCTTCATCATTTCAACTTTACAACTGGAGAAGTTTGTGAGGAATTTAATGAGCATGATTTCCACATATAGAAAAAGGAATGGCTCAGTTTGGTAAGTTTGTTCTGGGCGTGTCTGAAGGGATCTACTGCTTCTGTTTTGGAGAAAAACCAACTGGCAAGCCATCAAGACGATGGAAGATGCCACACTGTTCACCAAGTGATGGAGTGAGCACAAGCACCAGATCTGAACAGTACTGAGAGCTTTCGGGACCAGGCCTATTTGACCTATCAGTTTTAGGAGTGGAGTTATGACATAACTTCATTTTGGGAGACAACCACCCTCCTCAGTCAAGTCAAGTGTGTATATACACACACACACACACATACATACTTTACCTTTGTGTCAAACATCACACCCACCCTCGCCCGTCTGCTCCCTTCTTCTCTACTACTCACCTCAGCCACCAGGGGCTTCCCTTCACGCACCCGCCACCAAGCTGCCCAGAACTCCAGCCCAACTGACATCCGAGTTTGGTCCTGGTCCATACTATCGAATACAACGTAAAAAGACATGACAACGTGAGGCACTCATCAACGCCAGAGGACAGAAAAGACCCTGTTACATAACACTGACATAACCATGCATAGCATATGAGCCATCATAGGGGCCGTTATAATACTACCTTTACTGCCAACAACCTGAGAGTGAGAGTTAGGACCATGTCATCAGCTTATGATAAACTGACAGAACTGAACTAACTGTTGTATAAAGTCTGATCTCCCCTGAACATCTAAACCTTGGTCTAAAGAGGGTCACTGTCGGCTATTCCTTTAGCCTGTAATGACCATGTGCAGAACAGGCTGCAAGTCCACCATCATCTAAGCACATTCACTGCCAGCATTGAGCTCGAGCTCTTCCATCCTCCCACCCTACTGAACAATCTTCACAGGTAACCAGTTAAATGAGAAATGACTAATGCTCCAGTTCCACTGCTTTACTTCCTTGCGTTTGATTTAAAGAAAGCGTAAAGCAGAAGACTTGAGCAGGAAATGGATGTTCTACCAAGAGCCACCTCTGGAGTCCACCACATTTTAGGAAAAAGGTTGGAAATCCAAAACGGTCCAACATCTGTCCTTAATATCTGCTCCTTCTTCCATTCCTCCTCCTCCTCCTTCTTCTTCTTCATTGGTCAGAGGAACTGGAGGAAAATTTTAATTTGTGTTTTCTGCTTGTTTTTGTTCCTTCAAAGTTGATGAATCTGAACTTTTAACACAAGATCATTCTCTCTCACTGGCTTTAGCTCCAAAACACCCACCAAATTGTGCTTGGCCGACGGTTCTTCTGCATACCCAGGATGAAGAGAATAGGGTAGGTGCTGGAGTGGGAGCTGAAGAATGAGGAGAGAAAGAGGGGAAGGGGGGCGGGTGGAGTGCTGGATTCTAGTGAACGAGCCATAACATCTCCCGCTCCTCAAATCTACAGGGATTTATTAGATATGGAAGTCCATTAGCATCATAAAGCAGGAGTGGGGGAATGGCGCTGTGCCGGAGCTGAGGCCTGGGGAAGCTTAAAGACACAGGGACGTGTGAGTGGGAATAAGCGGATTGCCTTGATTTAAGCCCGAGAAGGGCTGTTTAACTTAGAGTGCTGAAGATGCATATCTGCTCCGAGCACGACGCTGCCTCGTAAATCACAGCTAGCGCCGCAGGGGAAGAATAGCGGGCTGGGATTTAGAAAGGGTTGAAAGACCACCGACAGCACACACTTAGCACTGACCACGGGCACCCCTGCACCCTTGCGGCAGGCAGGACAGCTCAGATGAGGGGGTGTTCAATCCAAGCAGGTGAAACGAAGGTGATGTGTGTATTTGGACCGCGTGAAAGTCGACCAATCACCCTGG
This sequence comes from Salminus brasiliensis, assembly GCF_030463535.1. NCBI lineage: Eukaryota > Metazoa > Chordata > Actinopteri > Characiformes > Bryconidae > Salminus > Salminus brasiliensis. The sequence goes on from NC_132898.1 coordinate 31,970,019, forward strand.
GATGTTTGTGGCCTACCTGAGCTGAGTGCTGGTCAGTTTTCGAGTACTACAGCTCCTAGATAGAGGGTTAGTGGGTCTAGATCACAGGAACAACCCAGCCAATGGGGTCAGAAATACAGAAATCTATACATACATAGTACTTAAACTTCAATGGTAAACGATTTGAGGTCATTTTTGGAGAGTTCCTATTGGTCCATTCATTATAAAAAATAAAAAAAAATTAACATACAAGTGTTTTGTGAGACAGTGAACATACACAGTCATATCAGAATATCATTACCACCTTTCTAATAGTGGGAAAAGCCACCCTTGGCTCAGTTAACACTAGCGAGAGGTCATGGCATGGACTGTATTAGGTGATGGTAGGGATGCACCGATCCGGCTTTTTCAGTTCCGATACCGATACAGATACATAACTTTATATATCGGTCGATACTCTAGTGTCTAAACTTAGAGGTATCTTTAAATTTTAGCCTATTCAAACTACCTGTAAATAGCAAAGTAAACAGCAAAGCACTTCGCAAAGCACTTTGCTCTGGATAAGAGCATCTGCTAAATGCCTTAAATGTAAATGTACTTGATACCAATACCAATACCATTGTTGAATTAATAAAACATATACCTCCCCATGTAGGAGAGACTTAAGGCATCAGGCTTGACTTAAACATTACTTTACTAACTTTGTAAAACAAAATATAACAAATTAACACAGATATAAATAAATGGACAGGACTTGACACAGCATCCAAATTCAAAATAAAAAAGGAGTCAAAATATATTAAAATACATCAAATGTATCAAAAACTGAAAATAAGTAGCTTCACTTTGTCAAACACACAAACTAATTAATCTTATTTTTTAATATTTAGCATAATTCTAAATAAAATCTAGCAGCTGAACCTGAGATTAAATAAGTAACTAGCTCAAACATGTAAACATTTAGGGCATTTAGTCTCGCACCAACCAATTAAAGTGAAAGGATCGGTTCAATGGCTCGGCCTAATTATCCGATACCCGATAATTTTGTCAATATTGGGACCGATATCTATCTGATCCTAATATCGGATCGGTGCATCTCTAGGTGATGGAAGGTGTTCGTTATAGAGGTTTACTGGACCACTCTTCGCCTGGGACCCTATCATCATGCCCTTTTGGACATCAGTCAAATCGCATCATTTGTCCATGACTATCAAACTGGTCAACTGGTTTATGCTGGTCAACCAGTATGATCAAGCTTGGTCATACTGGTTGGTTGTCTAGCTTGGTCAGGTTGATAATGCTTGTAGACCAGCCAAGCCAATCCAAGCCAAAAACATTCCCTATACTGGTCAAGAGCTTAGCTGGTCAACCAGTTTATGCAGTAAGTAAGGTTCGATTTGGCCAGGCTGTCAAGTTTGTTTTTTATATTTAATTTAATATTTAAAAATCTACAGTTTTGACTATAGTTCACTTTGAAAACATCCACAAATCAGTAAACAAACAGGCTGACAGATTCTTATACAAGCTAGTCCTAAAGAGAACAGCCCTGGGGTGTAAGGGTGTGTGTGTGAGTGCAGGCACAGCCAGTCTGGAGGGCTGAAAACCACATGCTCTACTGGGTCTGTTCAACAGCTTGACAGATGACAAATGGACCACACGTTGCATTGTTGGTAGTAAGATACGTGTTTTTAAACACAGCTTGAAGCCAAACCTCATTTCAGCAGGAAGAATGTGAGCATGAGCTTCATATTAAATGCTGAGGCTAACAGCAGGACAGAGACCCGGTTTGAGACGTGTTGCTCTGAAGAATGCTGGAGTCTAACTGGAGTGGAGGGTCGAGAGCATATGAGGGCCATCGCTTCTTTAGTTTTACACGGGAGCTCCAAGGCTAGCTAACAAATAATGGATACTAAGGAAGGCCTTGTCAGCTGAAGCTTGCAAATGAGCTATAGGGAAGCAGCCACGGTCATCTGGAAGTCTTGAGTTTGAGTCTTTGACCATTTTTATAGAGAGCACCAGTCATACCCCAGCAAGACCAGTTCAGGCTGGTCAACCAGCTGAGCTCCTCACCAGCATAGGGTGGGTTTTTGTTTGAGTGGGATGGTTTAGCTGGTCTACAAGACCACCAGTATGCCCAAGCTTGGCCATGATGGTTGACCAACGTGACCAAAATCAAATGCAACACATTATGCTGGTCGAGAGCTGGTTAACCACCTCTCTTACCAGTATATGTTATGGGCGACTGAAGGCTGCTGGTGCACTATGGAGCTGCAGGTGGAGAACCTCTCTCCAGAACAGCTGCGTAAAGTCATATTAGCGTCAAATCCTGTAGAGGTACCCTTCCGCCTCAGCCCACATGCTTCTCTAACTACTTTACCTACAGTTGTCCACGAGGGGGCGCTCAAAACACGTTCATTTGCATATTGTCTGCAGCAGAGTAAACGTGAATTACACTCCCCAACAGCAGGGGGAGCCCAGGAGCAAAAAGTACTAATTAGTTAATTAATACTGCTTTAAATCATGACCATCTGGATCACACTGTACCTTCTGAGAGCTGTCTGGAACTCAAAAGTATTTGGACAGTACACATAGGCATCCTTATCAGCAGATTGTTTGGCCCCTCCAGATCACGACTGCCTGAGTCCGTTCCTCGTCGAGGCCTGCAGGCTCCTACATGGTGATAATTGGATTAGATTTCGCCTCGCTGAGGCCTTGACTCGAACTGATGCGTGTTTGTGGTATTTGTTTCTGGTCGTAATTGAGAGGTCTCGCCTCGGGTCACTTTAATCACTAGCAGACGCATCTGACGCGCATTAATTCCCTCTTCATCACAAAGACTCTGAGTTTTTTTTTAAGATTGATTTGTTTAAATAAAGCAGCCCGAACCTCTGAATGTACCGTGCATGCGTCGTGTGTGTGTGTGTGCGCAAAAGTGTGTGAGGCGGAGGCGAGCACATGCTAATTATTCCTCACCTCGTCCTATTTTAAGCCTCTCTTTATCTGGGATAAACTGCCCTAATAAAATGGTATTTAAAAATAGGTTAATTGCATTGCAGTTCTATTTCTGTAATTGTTACAGGGAATAAATGAGATGGGGCCTGTGTGCGCTGGGAGGCAGCAGGGAGAGCTGCACTGGAAGTTCATGGCTCTTTGCTGCCCCCTGGAGGAACCGTGCGGGCACAGCTCCCTCTTGAAGATGATTTCCACTTGAATCATGAGGGCTTGAGGAAATTAATTGGTTACGGCAGATTAACTGTGATTGATGCTTGAATTATGACTCTAAGAGCCTGTACCTCATTTTCCTTTCTTTTCTCCTCTTTCTCGTCTCGCTCTAAAAATAGCTTTTTGTGCTATAAGCTGCATTTCCAGCGCAGATGGATCTCCTGCTCCGGCCGCTGCAGCAAGGTTACTCAACACCTAGAATCAGATGATAAAAAAGGAAAATCCCCCATCAGGCTTTTCACCATGATTACCATCAGCCTCAAAATATGCTGCTTTTTTCCTTTGGTCAAACTGTGATCAACTAGTAACTAAAAATAAAAGATTTAAGAACAGTTTTCTACAGTTTTAGCAGCTGTGCACGGTCAGAAAAGGTCATTTTATAAGATAAATCTGTCAAATCGTCCGTCTGTGTGTGTTCCTGTTGAACTATCTATCTATATGAAGAGTTCAGTCCAGAACCCTGTAGAGTCTGTGTTCACAATTTGGTTAAATATTATTAGATATAAAATAGTAAAGAAAACACTGTTAAGTGGCAAAGACTATTCCAATAACTTAAATGTCAATAAATGAGCTCAGGGAGCTGTGTGTGATATATATATATGCATAGCGGATCATTGCTGTACAATGAAAAACATGTATCTCCAAAATAGTGACTTTACAAGGTTAAACACAGTGTACAGAAGAAACTATAGGGTTTAAGTCATAGATAAAACTTAAAATAGACAAAACTGACCTGACATTTACATACTGCGATGCACTGTGTGTGATTTTGTGTAATAAAATTAATAAAAAAGCCTAATAAAAAGTATTTAAGCTTGGGTGCCTGCGTAGCGTATCATCACTGTACAATTAAAACCATGTATCTCCAAAACAGCAGCTTTACATAAGAAGGAAAAAAGCATTTTTAAGTTTCAATGAAGGTCAATGTAGAAAGATTTTATTCCATTTCAATTGATTTGTTCATCCTGAAATATTGAGAGTGGACAGAAACCATGGAGAAAGTAAAAAAGCACAGAAACTGAGATACATGTTTTTTATTAGACAGCAGTGATTATATATATATATATATATATATATATATATATATATATATATATATATATATATATAGCTTAGATAAATATCTTATTTATCTTTATATATATAGATAGATAGCCAGATAGAGAAAAAATATATATAGATAGAGAAATATATATATATATATATATATATATATATATATATATATATATATATAGCCAGATAGGAAAAAAAATATATATAGAGAGAAATTATATATATATATATGAGGAGCTGGAGAAGGCGCTGGGCAGTGAGTGAGGAGCTGGAGAAGGCGCTGGGCAGTGAATGAGGGGCTGGAGAAGGCGCTGGGCAGTGAGTGAGGGGCTGGAGAAGGCGCTGGGCAGTGAGTGAGAAACTGTGGGCTGGGCAGGGAGTGAGGGGCTGGAGAAGGCGCTGGGCAGTGAGTGAGGAGCTGTGGGCTGGGCAGGGAGTGAGGGGCTGTGGGCTGGGCAGTGTTTGAGGAGCTGGAGAAGGCGCTGGGCAGTGAGTGAGGAGCTGTGGGCTGGGCAGTGTTTGAGGAGCTGGAGAAGGCGCTGGGCAGTGAGTGAGGAGCTGTGGGCTGGGCAGTGAGTGAGGAGCTGGAGAAGGCGCTGGGCAGGGAGTGAGGAGCTGGAGAAGGCGCTGGGCAGTGAGTGAGGAGCTGGAGAAGGCGCTGGGCAGGGAGTGAGGAGCTGGAGAAGGCGCTGGGCAGTGAGTGAGGAGCTGGAGAAGGCGCTGGGCAGGGAGTGAGGAGCTGGAGAAGGCGCTGGGCAGGGAGTGAGGAGCTGTGGGCTGGGCAGGGAGTGAGGAGCTGTGGGCTGGGCAGTGTTTGAGGAGCTGGAGAAGGCGCTGGGCAGGGAGTGAGGAGCTGGAGAAGGCGCTGGGCAGTGAGTGAGGAGCTGTGGGCTGGGCAGGGAGTGAGGAGCTGGAGAAGGCGCTGGGCAGGGAGTGAGGAGCTGTGGGCTGGGCAGGGAGTGAGGAGCTGGAGAAGGCGCTGGGCAGGGAGTGAGGAGCTGGAGAAGGCGCTGGGCAGGGAGTGAGGGGAGTTCGTTGCCGGGACGGAGAAACTGCCGCCTGTTAAGGAACTATAGTTTGCAGAAGGAAACGCTCACATTTAACTTATTAGCTAAACTTCAGCAGCCCGTTTATTCTCCATTACTTTATTAATGTTCATATCTAAACAACACAACACGCACAGTGAAATAACCAACGTGGCTAGCACTACCTATAGTGCTAATTTAGGCTACTCCAAGAATGTGGATATCAGCACTCAGACGGGCAGTATAACCAAGCTATTTCTGATATAAACTTATATATAAATGTATGTATGTGGTTATTAAATTTACTGAAGGTGTGAAAATAGTTTATTTACCGAGTGAAAGATGTTGCTGAGTGATGTCCTGCCCGGCCTCAGGCCTCAGCTCAGGCCTCAGCCCTCAGCCCTCAGGCCTCAGCCCATAGCCCATCCACCACAGCTGTGCTTACAGTGCCATCTGCTGGCTGCTGCCTCGTATAGCCCATTGAGCTCAGCCTAGCCATTCACATCCTAAATTGACCAGAGAGTGAATTATCCAGAGGAATAAATAAACACACCCGAGACATTCATTCCACCAGCTTAACTACATTTAATGAGGTGTCATTCATTTCCAAACAAAAAAAAATAGAGAAAATTAAAAAGCACATTCAGAAACATTCTGACGGCCTTCAGACGGGTCGGGGGAAACTGGAGAGATCACATTCAGCCTTGTTATCCTCTACCTTAGAATACTGGAGTGTGGTTGTGGAAGGGGGCCGTCTGGAAGAAGAGGGGTCTTATTATGGCAAACCTTTTCATTCCTGGACTGAGTGGCTGAACGCACTGGTGTAGGCAAAATGAACGGAGGCCCTCCACCAAACAACAGCCCATAAAGCTGCTGTTTGGCTCTGCCTGTTATGGTTTACCAAGTCAAAGATTTGCAGACTGGACAGGACTCTCTAGAGTGGCGTGAGAGAGACCCGGGGGGCACGGTGTAGAAACTACAATTTTTACTCCAGAGGCAGTTTTTTTTTGTGTGTGTTTAATGACAGTACAAGAAAATTTATCATATTTTTTTTTTCAGGAAAAAAGAGGCACCATGAGAGAAAAATCATGCTGCTTAAACTTTAAACTAACTGTACAATTGGTAAAATTCACATTCACAAAGCTTGAATTAAAACCGAATGAAATTACAGAATCACTCAATTGTATTTGCTTTGAATATCTATGTTTTAAAAAAAATCAAATCAATATAAAAACAACATGATACATGTTATTTTACTTTCTAAAAAGCCTGATGAATTTTAACCATTTTTTTTACACAAAAAGGAAAAAAAGACAAAACCAAAAAATACATAATATGGCTCTCCACCGGCCACAGTACAGTAAGGCTAGTGGTTTTAAATATCCTCATATTTAAATGGCTCGGCACCGAGATAGAAAAGGTCATTGTTTTTGGAAGATCAAATAAAATAAAAAGGACATGTACAATAAAAACATTATTTAACATTTAAGTGGCTTAGTGGCATATAACGTGAAATAAAACTTAGAAATCATCTATTATAAAGTCAATAAAATCATTTCTTTCAGTGCTTTGGGAGAGAGACAGAGAGAGAGAAAGAGAGAGAGGAAAAAGATAGAAAGTAAAATAATAATAATAATAAAAAAACAAAGACTACATTTATCTCTTCATATTTGACTTTTTCCTACAGTTCAGGACTGTGGATCGCTTCGCAGATTTGATCCGTGCCCATTCAAAGGCACCTAAAGGGTGGGCGGCGAGGGCCTACACAGGTGCTGCCTCAAGCGCAGGCTTGCTGAGGCCTTTAACAGCTACAGTGATCAGCCAGTAGCTACACTGCGCTTCAGTGCGCTGGAGAAACACTGTTGCCCTCGGTGCTCCTAGACAAGCTACCTAAAGCATATGGCGCTAGTGCTGCAAACCCGGGCCCATTTAAGTACACTTGATTCTTTGATTTTCACGAACGACTCTGTGCCCGTGGACTACGTGCATCTGAGAGACCCGGACGAGCCACCGCGGATAACGTACCTCGACTACAGTACCTTCAAGCGCTGAACAGATTCTTCACTTCTTCACTTTCCTGCTTTCGCTAAAAACGCTTGAGAAAAAGCTGCCTTTGGATGATCGCTTTTACAACGTCTCCTCCGCTCATCCCTCTGCTGTTGGCTTAATGCTAAAAATGCTAAAAATGCCAAAAACAAACACAAACAATAATAAACGGTGGCACTAGAAGTCAGGGATTTAAGCAGTGAGCGGGAGCGGTGTGAGCTAGGGAAGGCTTTGAACCTTTAATTTTCACTGTTATAAAAGATTAAAATCCCAGAGGAAGAGGAGCCTCTTCAAGCTTTCTCAGAGCCCTACAAGAGGTTCCTTTACACTTTCTAACTGAAGAACCTCCAAACGTTCCTCAGGGATCGTACACTTAAGCAGTGTAGTTCCTTTGGGACTGAGCAGAATTTAAAAAATTAAAAAATTGGCAGTGTCATCAGATATCCTGGGTATATTTTCCCTTCTATGGACAGGAACACTTGAAACCGGTTGAAGATTAAACTCTTGGGCCGTGTGTGTTAAGTGTGTATGTGTAGGTTTGAAGGTGCCACTGCCTTTGAAGTGCATGTACGTGATTAGGACCAGGGAGTGCTGAGGCTGAGCAGTCCTGATCAGTGTGTCGGTTTACTGAGACGTCTGATTAGAGAATTGTAAAGGCCGTATAATTTGCGGTCAGTGTGTATTTGTAAAGGCCGGCGAGGACGATGCCCTCACTTTACTTGAAAAGGATGTGATGTGAGAAACGTGTGTGTGTGTGTGTGTGTGTGGTGCGTCTAGGTTGCAGCGGGTCACAGTATTTCTGCGTCATCTATGCTGAAGCTGCTTCGGCGGCTGCTGTCCACGGACGCCTCGGGCGACATGGCCGAGAGCAGTGGGTCGCCCCCTAGCGGCGACAGGGCCTCCTCCATCAGCATGAAGCCCAAGTCGTTCTTCTTCGTCACGTTGGACCCGCAGCAACCCCCGCCGCCCAGAGAGCTCAGGTCCCCCAGGCAGCCCATGCCATCCGAGTAGCCCCCTGGCATCCCGCCGTCGCACAAGTCCAGCGATTGGGCAAAGTCAAAGGGCTGGGTGCTGCCCACAGCGGAGTACTGCAGAGGCGGGGGCTGGGGGTGCAGGTGCTGGGGCAGAGGGGGCAGGCCTCGGGGATGCTGAGGCTGGCCCGGGTGTTGCTGCTGCTGCTGCTGCTGCTGCTGCTGCTGCTGCTGCTGTTGGGGGTGGTGGATGGGCATATGGGGTGGGTGGGGGTTGTGGTGGTTCTCCTCGGGGCTGTTCTCCTGCTTCACGAATGGGTTCATCATCTCCATGTTGTTCAGGCCCGAGGGCGAGTTGCTGGGGAGGCCGTGCAACCTGGCCTGCATCTCCAGCTCCTGGAGGACACACAAGCACATTACGAGTGTAAGAAATCTGATTGGTTCTAAGTTGGTTCTAAGTACAAAGGGACACTGGGCGATTTCAGCATTGCCAGTGCTTTCCTGTGGTCATAAATATCAAGGGTCAGCCAGCTTTACAGTATCTGTGCTCCTGAAGTTACTAGCGACCCCTTCTGGCTCTGGCAGGCAACAGCCTAAAGACACTCTTACAGCTGTGGTTCAGGTTATTTATTTAAATGATTTCATTCACTGCTTTTTTCTTTAGCCGTCATGTTGCATCATACATTTCCCTGATGGGAGAATTATTTATTGTTTTTTATTTATTTATTTTTTTTATTTACATACATTTATGTATTATTAATTGTAATATTATGTATAGATTATTTTATTATATAACTGCTGAAAATTTACACTGCACTAAATATATTCCTATAATATAACTTTAACTTTTATATTACCTATATAATATAACTAATCTGTTGTAAGGTTCAGAGTTTTACATGCTTGCTTTACATGATTTTAAATAGTCAATGCTATTATATGATGTAATTAATGTTTTGAATAATATAAACTTTTGCAGAAAAAATTATAAAATAATTCTACTATGCTTGTCTTGGGTGTCTTTTCAGGTTCCCAACAATTTGTAGAAAAAAAGGCTGATCATCTATTAATATTATATTAGGATATAAAAAGAAAATACTATCCAATACAGTTTAAATGACCAAAAAATAGCAGATAATTTGCCAGGAAACTAACTCTAAGCAGATGATTTCTGATTATTGCCCCCCCAAACATTAAACCTTAAAATAAGATAAGTGATTAATATGGCAGCAAACGTATGAATGGTAGTGTCTGTTAATAATGGTCAACTTAAGCTCATGCTTCAACACCTATGCAGAGTGTTTACCTGAATGCGGAGCCACAGCTGTTTGTTGGCTATCTCCATCCTTTTGAAGTTGTTCTCCACCTCCCTGGTTCTCTGGATGTCCTTCTGCATGCGTTTAATGTACTCCACCGAGGCTCTCAGAATGGTGCCCTTGTTCCAGCGTACATCCCTGAGCATGAAAGGAGGCAGATCCTTCAGTTAACAGGGAAACCAAACTTCCAGCAAACTGAGAAAATGAGAACTGTCCTTTGAGGAGCTATATGCTACAACTTCATGCATCTACAGATTTAAGTTTGGACACCCATGTTCTAATGACACATTTTGTTGATTTAAAAGCATAAATAAGTGATTTATATATAATTCATATATAATTTTCGATAATAATTTATCATTTATTTTCTAAATTATAAGTATTTAAAAAATATATAAAGAGCTATATGTTTTTTGCATTACGTTAAATTAAGCAAATAATAGTAATCCAGCTTCTCTGTAGAGACTGTGAACTTATTTGTACTTATAATATGAATAGACAATGTATTAATTTAATCAAAATAAATACATTCATATGTACATATAAACTCAACATGTTGACACGGTTACACAAAAACCTACTAGTCTTTTTAGAGCATTTCTATTGGTCCATTTACCATGATGTTCTGATATAAACAACAACTGCCAGATTTGCATTATATCAAAAAGTGAAAACTGCAAAAATGGAGATACTAGGTTTTTGCATGGTAGTGACAATAGTAGTAAATTGACCAGTGGTACTTTGCTTATACAGTCCTATTGAAGAGAGTCTTGCACATAAAGGTTTATGAATACACCTGTATGGTCATATACATACACAGCATGTAGGATTTATGAGCGAGTCGTGTTGTGTGTTGTGAATGATTTATGCAGCATGCAAACAGGACCCTTTAAATGAAGGAGCACCGTATAAAGTCTAAGTAGTCTTGCTTTTTCCTGTCCTTGACACATTTTGTGCAGATTTACAGAGATTTACAGAGATTTACAGACTGCTACTGGGGCAATACTGAAGGAATCATCTGGACAAACTTACAGGTCGTTGGTTTTAGGGATCATGGTGCCCAGCTCCTTGATGCGGTCGTTGATGTTAAACCTCCTTCTCCTTTCAACTACAAGAGAAAAAATGTATAATTTGAACATAAATAATCTGAATATACAGCTTCTAAACAACCTCCCAACCCCACACACTGCTGCTGTTCTATGCACGAATATGGACTCATATGGATGCAGTCTGCTCTGCAGGTTCTCTGTAAGTGCAGGTAAGTGCAATGCACTGGCCAGCTTTTATGCTCTTATACTATTATGACTGCATTTGCACCTGAGCATTTACAAAGCAATAAATATGACACCATAAAGTGCCCAATACTGATCTGGACTGGGAGCTGGCCGAGCTCAGTGGCAGCGCTGCAGCATTCCTGATGCTTATTGTACCTATTCACTACCTGCGAACTGTCACAGGCAATTACATTTTAATGCCACAGCAGCAGAATTGGCCCGGGTTAACGATACACCAAAGGGTTGTATGGAGTCAGCTGAATTTGCCCACAGTTTGTGGAGGCTTGTGGTGGTGGGGGCCGGGGGTTGGGTCGAGTGTCTATGGCAGGGCAAAAGTGGAGCTGATGTACTTTAAACTGGGAGAGGTTGTAAATGTGGTCGAAGAGGGAGGAAAAAAAAAGCATAAAACTCACTCAGGTTGTGGTTGTCTTTTTTCTGTCTCTCCTTGGCCATTGCACGGGCTTCTGCATCTTGAAAAAAACAAGCGGCAATCAATCGACAACGCTGACACTGCGAATGCAAGCTGGTCTCGCTGGTTTATGACAGTGTTTTTTATCTATATATTTTTTCATAATACATAGTAAAAATGCTCTAAGGAGGTCAACGTTTCTCTGCAAGGTTACTACAAGGTTATTTTACATGTGTAATAGATTGTAGGACCCTATCAAAGGACAACAGGACCATTTCCATCCCAAAGAAAGGCACATAAACTCTGTTAACTGGTTTAGCATATCCTGTGGAGTCCCACAAGGCTCTATGTTAGGGCCTATTAAATATGATCTGATAGCTATCAAAGTGAAGACGTGTGGGCTTGTATACAGGGGCTACGGGGTTAAATGACTCTAGATATCGAACACAGATATACAAAGTTACATAACCCATACCTTCTTCTTCACTGTTCCTCACGGTCATGCATTAATAACCAGAACTAGAGCCAGGTAGCAAAGTAGCAATTACCTTTAACTGCTATTTTTTAGTAATAACAATGTGAGAATAAAAGGAATAAAATCTTCATGGGTTTTAAAACTCCTTCCTTACAGGTCTTCGAACCTTCAACACCTACGTGGCTTTTAAGAAGGTCATTGTCCTGGCAATGTTTTGAATGTGTCACAACCCGTCTATCGTACCTGACAGTTCTCTCTTAATGGCCAGGTTGGCGGGGCAAGAGTTGCTGGTCATGGCAATGGTGGGGCCAGCCATGCCCGGCCCAGTGTAGACATCCAGGTGGCTGCTGGACAGAGGGAGCTAGGGCACAGAAACACATGGGACAGACAGATGAGTGACAATTTGCTTGGGAGGAACCAGTAAAGCTCAGCTAGAAAAGCTCTATGACAGCTTTAGCGTCTAGTGAGGAAGCACACAGTGTTCTACACAGCTATGTGTTCTTTTTCTAGCTGTCTAGTCTAGTCTAGGACCACGAGATCCGACAGCCTTTCTGTCAGCACTATGAACATAAGTAATAGCCAACATCATGTGGGATTAAATTAGAAAAAATAAAAAAACTCAAGCAGATTTGCTGAACCTCATTCGTCAAGGGAAGCAATACCGCTGCCCTTGCGAGAGGAGATTGCTAACTAGTTTGTCTTGTAAACTGTGTTTTTATGGTGCCATATTCAGCGTAACTGCGGTAAATCATCACGATCGGTGGAAGCCCGATAAACACGCTACGTATCTTTAGTGGTGAGTCATAAAAGCGACAGATACCGGACAGATAAAAAACCAAAAATGACACGTTACACTTTGGCGATTGCTCCAGAGGTGAGAGGAATGATTGACTATCGCATCTAACTGTTATCGGCTTTATTGTTTTATATGCAGCGTATCTTTTATCCCATCGGAACGGCTCAATATAATTGCGAGTGGGTAAGTGCTCGGCTCCTAATGAGCCTTGACTGATAAGTCAGCTATCGCCGGCCGCAGATAGCTTATCGCGCAGGCTACTGAAGAGCAGAAAGCCAAACAAACATGAATCAACAGTAAAAAGAACATGATGGTGACGGGGAGCGAGAAGAACCGTTAACAGGAGGCCGTTGATACTACAGTAATGGAGCTTTATACACACTGTATACCTGAAAATACTGGATAGTCTCTTCAGGGAGAAAAAAAAAAAAACAGTGAATAAAAACCAGCAGGAGGTGGTTAACATCTTGATTTGTGAGGTTTTGATAGTGCTGGGTGATATTCTGTCCAAATCTACCTACTATTTATCACTATTGGTGCCACACAAGAAAATAAACAACAAGATTTTTCGTTTTAGTGGTTGATTACGGAAATGCAGCTACCTACAGTGTGTTATTTACAATAAATATACAATGTGCAATAGCCCACCCACTCCCCACATATGCAATTAAGAGTCAATTTAATATTATCTGTAAATAATCTGTAAATAACATTGTTATTGCCCTTTTTTTTTTTTTTACTTTTTTGCTTTTTTTTTTTTTCTGAGTGTCTTTCTACATCTGTAATAGATTGTAGGACCCCAACAAAGGACAATAGGACCATTTCCATCCCAAAGAAAGGCACATAAACTAAATGTTAACTGGTTTAGTATATGCTGTGGAGTCCCACAAGGCTCTATTTTAGGGCCTATTAAACTAATAGATGTGTGGGCTTGTGTTCAGGGTCTAAGGGGTTAAATTACTCTAAATATCGAACACAGATATACATGTAAAGATGATCCTTGCTATTCCTAAAACTAGATAACAGGCTTAATCAGTTCTCAGTCATGCTTTAATTCTTCATCAGTGGTCAGTTTTTAATCACAGGACCACTTTCTGGACAAAGACAGACTTTTTAAGGCTTCTTATAATCTTATATAACATAATATTATAATAATATCTTATAATATCTATATAACATATTTCATAAGGAATTCTAATGTCTATCAAAAAAACAAAACAAAAAAGAGCTGATAATCAGTGGGAATACGCCACAGTGACACAACACCGCTCTGCTGTTGGTGGGGGTTCCAGCTTTGTGAAAGGTTTTGACTTTTTTAAGTAGAAATCCTCTTAATGAGTGGCTGGAGAACAGCCCTGCGCTGATCAAAGGAGAAAGACAGGGCCTACGCGGTCAGACGGCCTCCTGATTCAGCTGACAGACAAAGACCTTGAATTAAGTCTGAAGTCTAACTCCACTATTAAACTCCCCACCCCCTCCGACCTGACCTAGCATTCGCCACCTCCATAGCTCATCCCAAAGCCATTACAGCCAGCTCGCAGGGCTAAACCAAGGTCCTGCATGCAGAGTATTCCAGCACACATTGTTCCAGGGTGTCCTAACCCCTTATTCTAACCTCCAGTTCCTCAGTCGACATAACCTACATATTAGTTTGATAGTAGTTACAGAATAAGCTGTGGTTACTGAGCAGTGCATTAACTGAGCAGCAGGCCTGCAGTTTAAGAGGTGAGCTAATCAACTTATGGTCTGACCGATAGGACACTTCTGAGGCTGATACTGATTTTAATGAGGTAAAAATTCTCCAAGCTGATATCATTTTATAATTTATACTTTTTTTTTATTTTACACAGTGCAGTACTGACAGATATGATCATTAGTTCATCATTAATAACATTAATAGTCACATTTCTTCAACTCAAATGTACCCATAATAGTTTGCAGTTTATGTTTATTACACATTAATAGATTAATTTATTAGTGCTCTATTTACAAAAATAGGTATGGGTATATATATATATATATATATATAGCGAGAGAGAGAGAGAGAGAAAGAGAGAGATTATTAGGTATTATTTATATATCAATATATATACATATACATACACACACATATCTATATGTATATAAAACTTAATAGGTATTCATTTGTAGATTATTCTCGTTTTTATTTTCAGCTATTTATAGTGGATCGTCAATTTTAGTTGTTGTTAGCCAAACGATACATTAGTCTTTTAGCCTATTTAAGGGTGGAAAAACATCCAACACCCAGAAGTAGTGAAACCCAAAGGACATAAGGTCTTCAGGCTAACATATAAAACATTTAATAGCTGTGATTTTACAAGACACAACACTTAACAAACCAGTCAAATTAAAAAGAGGCTATGTGAGGTTTGTTAGCCATTTAGCATGTAGCGCTAGTTGCTCCAAAAGCGTGCGTTAATTAATATTTTCAATTTGTAAGACCTTTTTAACCCCAACAAATAACTACACATCATTTCCACCACAAAGAAAGCCACACAAACTCTGGTAACTGCTTTAGCATAACGTGTGGAGTCCCACAGGGCTCCATTCTAGGGCCTATGAAACTGATGGTAACTGTGACAGTAATGCCTTACTCAACGTAACACTCGGTCCACAATCTGGAGACGTTAACATGCTGCCTGTCCTCGCTTCGGGATTAGATTTTGTCTCTGAGCTTCTGAGAATGCTCTGCATCACCCCTTCCTCCAACACAAGCATCCACAATATCACTCAGAGTGTCCTGGAGTCCCAGGGAGCAGCTTAGAGCAAAGATCAATCGTCACAACAGGAAACAGAGCCTGAGGACCTTAATCAATGACAAAAGCCAATCAATTCACAATCAATCAATGCGCTCCCTGTAGCCCAGAGAGGTCACAACAGAGCAGACCCACAATCAAGTAAACAAGCGCTCCTGTGTGATAACAGCAGAGCGTCGCATCGACTCTCCCCTCGCAGCAGCCTCCTTAAGAAATCAAGCACCACACACGGACACACACACACACACACACAACAACAAATGCAGCACAACAGGCACAGAGCCACGGGGAACGTGGCCAAATGCGTGTCAAAAGAGGTTACCGGCGACCTTCAAGCGTCTATGGCATTTGCTGGAGACTTTTCCTAATGGCTTAGCGTAGCGCTGGTTGGAAGTGGGCCTGGGGTGAGACGCATCAAGCAGCACAGTCTAGCTACCTCTCTCTCTCTCTCTCTCTCTCACTCTCTCTCTCTTTCTCAGTGTCTCTCTCTCTCTCTCTGTGCTCTGTGTTAATCAGAGGCTGGTGGTTACAACTTAGCAAGCCCTCCTTCTTCCTCCTGGAGTGCTGGTGGGTTTTCGATGCAGAGAAGGATCCCTACCAGCTGAATCTTCTCGCCGTCAATGACCTCCACGATGGCGTAGGTCTTGTTCAGGTCCTTCATGCTAGCTGCTGAGTCCCTCATAGCTGCCTGAGCTTGACGTTCAGCCCTGTTCACGCCGACCTCTCTGGAGAGACTAACCTCTGGAGCAGCGGCACTTGCCTTCTTCTACTTTCTCCTTAACACTTACTGGTGAACTTTCCCCTATCTGGACTTTCAGCCCTCCCTCCCCTCCTCCTCCTTTCTCCAAAGCCTAACCACCTCCTTCCCCTCCTCATTCCCAACCAAACGCCTTGTAAACAAGTTGAAGTCTAACTGGATGTGGCTTAATTGTTAATGCTGAGCACTTATTTAAAATACAAAGTGGAGTCTTACGACTCATCAAGCGAGTGAGCCTTTCTCCAAGCGGGATCCTCCACCGTTCCCGCAGCCTTGGGTGCATCACGTGAATAATTAAAGTCAATTAAATGCTTTAAATGCTTAAAGACATCCGAACGGTTTCCCAGGAGCTGCCGGCGGTGGGGGGGATTTGGGGGGGGAGGCAGACAGCTGTGCGATTTCAATATTTTCGCATGTATTCATTGTACTGCAGAGAAAATACCCACTGGCAGAGGCCCCTGGCCCGAATAGAAAATAAGTTGTTTTTGAAGGTCTCGCGTGGCACTGCCTCACTGCACTGCCTCACTGCACTGAAATGTGGGGAGGGACCATCTGTTCTATAATTAGGGATGATTTTTTGATGATCAACAAAGATGCTTTTCTTTTCCTGTAAGGCTGATAACAGCTAGTCAACAAATGACTCGGCATAATAGCTCCAGTGAGTCACAGATGGAGTAGGAGGAGTAGGGGTTGGAGGAGTCTACAACAGGCCGAATGAACAGTAGTGATGTGCCCATGCAGAGTGTATGCTCTATATAGGGGGTTAGTCAGTGCGCTTTCCACTCACCTTGAGTGATTCACTCATTTGTGTATTATTCATGTTCAGAAAAGGGCTAAGTAGGCCGAATAATGTGCGGGAAGCCTGACGGTTTGGCCTGGAAATGGTGGAAATGTCCAATGCTGTGAAATGGAAATGTTTTGTTTACTATAAAAACATGGCCGGCGGTCAAAGGCCTAATAGTGGATTGATAATGCGGCGCTGGGAGTGTATATGGTTGTACTGGATGAAAAAATGGAAAATAAGACTTCTCCTAGTTGAAATCCTTAATTTAGCTATAGCTGGGAAGGTTGAATTATATATTTCAATTAAATTAGATTTTAGCCGCTGTTCCATGCAGCGACTAAAATGTAAATATTATTATATTAGATATTATTAATATACTATATATATTATAGAATAAATTAATAGAATAAAGAATTTAGCTTGATGTGTTGTTTTACTAACAAAATGCTGGATTGAGCCACTGAAAGTCATTTTGCAGGGCAATTTCCACAGAGCTGGGTAGTTTTTAGGTAGTTTTTAGGTCGTTTTTGCAGTCTGGGGGAGTAAGTGTCATAGCAACAACCCAGCCAATGAGTTCAGCCAATTCTCAGTGCTAATTAACAGCACTCAAGGAACATAGCTGTCTAAACAATCTCATCAAAAAGCAGCATTGACAAAATAATGGAAAAATTGGGACATAAACTAATTACTGATAAGTGAAAACAGCACACCACATGGACAAAAATATTGGGACGCCTGCTTATTCATTGTTTCTTCTGAAATCAATGCTCACAGTCTCTACTGTCCAGGGAAGGCTTTCTCCTAGATTTTGAAGGCACATTGCTGTGAGAATTGCTTTGATTGCATTCAGCCATAACAGTGTCAGTGAGGTCAGGACGTTGGATGATCACCATCCCACCTCGTCCATCCCAACTCCCCAACTCATCCAGAGAACACAGTTCTTCCACTGCTCCACAGCTCAATGCTGGGGGGCTTTATACCCCTGGCACTACGCAGCATTGTGCCAATAGGCTTATTGATATTCATCTGCTCCAGAGAGTCCTATTCTATTGGCAGTATTTCTCCTTAACAGGGACTAGCCAGGCTGCATGTGTGCCGATTTCTGTACGCTGTATTCAGCCCAATGTGTTTTAACAATCAGGCTTCCCTTTAAAGCGTGCATCTAAAGATCACGGGTACTTACCGTGTTCGGCATCACGGGGTCAACGTAGTTCTGTATGTCATCATAGCTCGACTGCATGCTGATGATGTCATCGATAACATCCTCCATCTTCCCAAAAGCAAACACAACAAAGAAGGGTCGCTTATTGACATTGGTTGCCAGTTGTTAAGGAAAACAGGTTGACATTAAACTGTAATTAAAGATTTATTGGATTGTTTTAGATGTTTATATGTACATTAAATTAAACAACCTAATTGATCTGCATTCCTAAAAAGCTCACAAAGCAAATTCTCCACGCAGTTCTTCTACACATGACCCAAAAAACCTTGTTTCTAGAAAGAGTATCCCTCTGTTCTTATCTTCACAGCTGTTTGTCTTGAAGATGCGGTTAGTAGGACTCACTTCATTCTACAACATTCGACTTTAGTGGTGGAAGATGAGGAGAAAGACCAAAGTCTGCTGAGTTCAAAAGGTCTCCCCAGTGTCTTCTGCTCTCCCTGTCACTCTTTAATCTCTAATTACACCACCATGGCCATAATTGCCACTTAAACTCCAATGACAATGGAGTTAACACTCTGACCTTCGGGTGACATAAAAAAAAAACACCTACACTGCACTGAGACCTGATGGAGTGGAGATGAGTTGGGGCACAGTGCTCACTGAACTTTGGAATACTAAGAACCAATAACAAGAAGCATGAGGGGAGGGAGAAGCCTGCTGTCCTGATAAGACTGAGAGATTAGGTATGGAAGCAAAATAATCCAAACTAGGGCTGGGCGATATGCTAAAAATACTATATCACGATATTTATCAGATTCTTATAAACTACTATTCAGATCCTCTCCTGTACTGAATACAGTGATTTATACTCAACATCTGCTGCTCTTCATCTAATGAACCCTTCAGTCTTATTACACTGTTAGTAATGAAACCTGCAGCTGATCAGTGTTTATTAAGCACTAACCGTCTCCTCCATGTGCTTAGAAAAGCTTATTGTGTTTCACAATGACAAAAATTTATCACGATAAGATATATTATTCATTGTCATATTGCCCAGCTTTAACACAAACAGATCGTTTTAGGCTTAAGGTTGCCAGAAAATCCAGAAAACTCCCCCTGCGCCCTTTATGATATGTGTCATATCGCCTTGGCTAAGGACTTCTCTTCACCTTCTAGGTTTTTCCAAGAAGTTGCCCAGCCAGCATGTCCATGAGGGGCCAGTATGAGTCTCACCACTCTCAGTTAAGCATGGGCCCCATCTGGGTTCTACGCTGCAAATCTGAGCCTGGATTTGGGACCCCTGTAAAATTATGGTGGGCTCTACCGATAGGGGCCATTCGGGAAGCTCAATTGGGCCCAAGTAGCAACGCATGTACGAACCCTCTCAGAGCCTACCCACGTGAGCCCCACATGAGTAAGCTGGCTAGGTAAGTTCAACACACACTAGGTGGCCATATGGTGGTCCCTTTCCATTGATGGTCTATGAAATAGTTGATCACCTCTTTCTCGTGGCTGCCGCTGATGTTGAGCATGGCCATTGGGCTGTTGGGTGCGCTGTTCCCCGTCGATGTCATAAGCTGCTCAGTGCGCATGCGGGGCGAGGGCAGGGGCGGCGGCGCAGACGCAGACTGCACCTGGGCCATGCTGGGCGGAGAAGGGTGGACCACACCCGCTATGGCGTGCACTGCTTGCTTGGTGGCGTAGGTGGTGGAGAGGTACTCCTTGACCTGTTGCCGCTGGGACTGGCGGATGTGGTAGTCCGTGGGGTTCTCCAGATGAGTCTGCACCTGTGGGGGGTAAGAGGATGATCATAAGGATGGAATGAACCTCCATAATTATGAGGCTGAATTTTAACAGAAATTATATATTAGAAAATATACATCAGCCATTACATTAAAACACATAATGGCATCTCTTAAAGGGTGGGATACACATTAGACAGCAAGTGAAAGTCAGCTGATCTGTTGAAGCAGGAAAAATGGACAAGCGTAAGAATTTGAGAAAACCGTGGAGGACGTGACTACACGACCGGGTCAGAACATCTCCAAAACATCAGGCAGGTCTTGTGGGGTACTCCAAGAAAAGGCAACCGGTGAACCAGCGACAGGGTCATGGGCAACCAAAGCTCATCAATGTGATCCATAGAGGTCCAACCTCTTAACTTACAGGACTTACAGGATCCACAGCTAACGGCCAGGTTAGCAGGACACCTTCAGAGGTCTTGTGGAGTCAATGCTTGGAAGGGTCAGAGATGTTTGGGCGACGCTAGCTGGACCTACACTATATCTGTTGATGTTTTTGTAAGTTATGGCTGGTATGGCTTAGCAAAATTACTGCAGGACGTTTGGAGTCAGCATTGGGCTGTGTTTTGCTGCAGTCTGGGGGCCAATATAACCCTTCAAGAGCCCGAAGCGAACTTTTAAAACCCAGCTTAACCTCTGGCTGGAGTGAGCTGTTGGCATTACAAAAGCCCAAAAGTGCCAAAATCTATGCCTGGGGCCTAAAGCCGAACATGTTTAACCACTAGCAACTCAAACGGCAGGTTTACAGTTCTCTAAACCCGCTAAAACGTCCCACCTCGTATTGTCTCCTTGAGTATGGACTGGGCTTAAAGGTACAGTGATCTCTAAACAGTTTGAGCAGAATAGACCCAACGCCCCAGGGTTCAGCAAACTCCGTCCCAGGCAGCGCCTCAGCCACTTATGCAACAGCAGGGTTTTAAATCCAGGCACTGAAAGGGGCAGGGAGGGCCTCTGTGAGTTCACAAAATCCTGCAGGCACCTGCTGAGGGGTGAGATGCCTGGCCAGATTGGCCCAATTCTTTCACTTCAAAGCAGACACTCTTTAAGCTTACTGCTTTAGTGCATATCACACAGGCCTCTGTTCAACGGCATGCTGCGGAATACGAGGAATTTCATCAGGAAGCCTGCATGACCAAACAACAAGTGTCAAGCAGTGAAGATACACTTTATTGACAAAAGTATTGGGACACCTGCTAAACTATTGTGCTTTCAATGGTGTTAAAAAGAGTTTCTCTTGCTTTTGTTGGAGTAACTGTTTCTACACTCCAGGAAAGAAGACTAGATTTTAGTCTAGTCTAAGCATTGCTGTGAGGATCTGATTGCATTCAGCGACCCCCCTCATCTCAATTACTATGAGCATAGAATTGAACGAAAGCCAAATACAAGAAATATTAAGATCAGGCCTTTTTACAGCTCATCATAACACAGAGAAAAACACTAAGGGAGGCACAGTCCCGCAGCTTAGCACAGTGACAAAGTGTCAATGCCAAGGGCATTTCCACTCCACAATGATGAACTGAGGCCTGCACTGAGGCCTGGTGAAGGGCAGTGCGGGTACAACCCAACCAGCTGCTGCGAGCTCTCAGAAGTGAAATTCCAGAAGGTCAGAGCGCCTGGTGGCTGCAGAGCTTCCTCCTGTATCTCTAATCTGTCGAGGCATGGTGGCTCTGACCGCATGAGCGGCTCACTGAATAGCAGCGGCGCTCGGCGAAACTGGAGCCCCTGTTGCTTCATGCTGGGGAATGTGCCTGGCTGTGTTGCGGTGACTCAGTCCTGACACTTCCTAAAAGTGGTGCGCAGTCGCGGAGTCGAATGAGTCAACAGGGTCTCACTAGAGTCTTCGCTAAGAGTCCCTTGGTGGAAGGCTACATCGGAAAAGCCTCTTTATGATGCGATTTACTCCGAAGGCCTTGTCTTGGGTTGAAATGTCAACTTGAGAGTTCTGAGGTTATGCGCTGGAGTTGCTGTGCAGGTAGCTGAACTGATAACAGCGTCTTTGATGCAATCGGGCTCGCTGTTGTCTCTTGGGAAAAAGCCAGCGTGCCATAACTGATGCTGATAAGTGTCATTTGTACAATTCCACTCTGCCTACGAAGAAGTTCTCGCACCAAGCTTTTCGCCGGAATCTGTGGGACGTACGCTGCATACAAACCGAGGCGTGCCACACTCGAACTTCTGTTTGAGTGACATAACTGACGCTGGGTTGAAAACTCTTGCAAACTTTGTGAAAAAAAGTTGCGAAAGCTCACAGAAACTTTTCTAGAAATCAGACGGAAAGCCAAACACACATCAGAGCTGCTGCCGTTTTTTCCGGCGGGGTGCGGATGAAGTCATCCGAGTGTTTCTACTGACAGCGAGTAGCAAGGCTTTGAGCGTGGCAGAGGAACGTCGCCATGGGGGAAACGCTTAAGACGGTTTAATTATTTTTTCATGCATTTTTGAGGAGATCTGTAAGAGCAAATGAGCTCCAACTTTCCGTGGTGAAGTGTGGTGGTGATAGAGGCGGTAGAACAAAAGCAGGTGCTCCTGCAGATACAGGGGAAAGATAAAGGCAGAAGCAGCACTGACAGGTACCGAGCTCTCGACAGGAATGCTTACGAATTCTGCAAATAGTGAATACCACACTGAGAGACGCCCACCCGCAGGATCCCCACGCGAAAGCCACTCGGCTGTCTGCTGTCTCTCCCCCTGCAGAACAGGCCTCTCTACCATCAGACACATGTCAGCCGCACCTTTTATCGCGCTCTCAGAGTTATCTCCTCACGTTACACACCCTCCTCATGTTGTGTTCACCATCTATCCTCCCGCCTCTCCTACCTGCTTGCCGTCCCACCGCATTCTCTGCCAAATATTCCTCCCTCTCCTCCTCTTCCTGTCCTTGCTGGTCCCGTAATCCAGTTTCCCCGAGCAGAATTCGACCCCGCCGGACCCACTGAAAGCTCCTACAACTTTGGCTTTTGCTTCCTGGCTCCCACCCCAGTGCGGCTGGACCTCGGCAACACGTGAAGAGATTACCCCAGTGCTTAATTCCCCTTAATTTGGGCTCTTGTGCACTCTTGCCCCCCTCCCCCCTTTCCCCCGGTGGGACCACTAGGGTGGGCCACCTTACTACACACCCCAACAGAAAGCAGGATTAGGCCCTTGTGGGGAAGCTCATTCATGCCCTAAAACCCTGAGCCTCTCTTGATCAGAAGGCAGAGTGGGCAGAGATTTGTAGGAGGGAGCACATCCCATTGAGGATCAGCGTTAAGGACTTACGAAAGCATTTCCGCCTGAACACAGACGAGCACAACCCTTTGATTATGAAAGCAAAAACATACCGAGCTGTCAGTTTATTAGGCGCCTATGCTTAGTTTATCTGAGGGGTGCCAACACTTTTGTGCAAAAAATACTATTCACTCATCTGACAGAGTCATGGTGGGTCCAGAGCCTACCTGGACTCACCTGGTACGGCACCTGCCAGTCCATCGCAGGGCTCCTCACCCATCCATTCACACTAATTCACCTAACCATTGTGTTTTTGGGAGGCGGTAGGAAAGCCAGAAGAAGTACCCTGAAGAAACCCATGTGGAAACAAGGAGAACACACCGAACCTCTCACAGACCAGAGTGAGGCTCGAACCCACAGCCCCAGACCCCTGGAGCTCCCCTTGGAGCCACTCTGCCTCATAAAAAATTTATGAGATTTTAAAAGGAAATACGAATAAAGTTACATATAGTATCAAAATGAGATGAGAAAAAGTATTGGGACACCTGCTAGAATGCCACTGTTTCTTCTGAAATCATTGGAATTGTGAGGATTTGACTGTATTCAGTCACAAGAGCATTAGTGAGATCAGGATGTTTGATCATCACTAACTCGTCCCAGAATGGTTTTGGGTGGAGCACCACCATCCATCATTCCAGAGAACATAGTTCTTCCACGGCTCCACAGCTCCTCAATGCTGGGGGGCTTTATACCCCTCTTTATACCCTACGCCCATGCCTGGCATTAGGTAGCATGGTGCCAATAGCTGCTCCAGAGAGTCCTATTCTATTGGCAGTACTTCTTCTCTACAGGGACTAGACAAGCTGTGTAAACGGCAATAATGGTAGCTTGAAAGGATCTACCACCCAGCATGTACCTAATAAACTGGCAGCTTTGTCTATAACCCGAATACAATAACGCAAGACCAGTAAACCTCCCATACGAACATCTTACTTTAAAGCTCTTCACACTCATTTGTCATGTCGCCAGCATTCAGCTGCCAGCGATAGCCATCAGAATGCCCAGAACTGAGATGCCATCACCCAGTGTTATGTCATTGAACACCTGCAGGCCAGCCACGTGCCTGGCGGACTTTGCTCACCTTCAGCACTTCCACGGGCACCTGCATGGGCGACTGGAAGTGCATGGGGGCGTTGATGGCGGGCGAGGGAGCTGGTAGCCTGGGAGCTCTCTGCTGCATGTACTGCATGGCCGCCACCTGCTGCTGCTGCTGCTGCCGCTCCCGCTGCTCCTCCTGCTGCATCTGGTCGCGCATGAGCTGCAGCCGCAGGCCAATGCGGGTCGCCATGGCCGGGGGGCGCGGGGGCCGGGCCGCTGCTGCTGCCGCACAGTCCAGCACGAGGGGTGGTGGGGTAGCTGTAGGTGACAGAGACAGAGAGGGTTCAACAGGGTTATGATATTTTTAGCTGATGACACGTACAGAAGCACAGCAAGCTTAAAGCTATAGGGAACAGAAGGCTTTTTAACCTATTAATAAATAATGCACTGATCAGCCATAACATTAGAACCCCCTGCCTTGGTTCCATTTGTAGGTCCCTGTTGTGCTGCCAAAGCAGCTCTGACCCACTAAGGCATGGACTCCACAAGACCTCTCAAGGGGTCCTGTGGTATCTGGCACCAGGACGTTTAAGGCTTGGAAGTTGTGAAGCGGGACCTCCATGGGTCCCCCAATGAGCCTTTGAGGGCACCTGTGATCCTGTCGCCGGTTCACTGGTTACACTTTCTGAACGACTTTTGGTAAAAAATGAAAATCCCATATATTTATTAAAAATAAATATACTGTTCCAGAAGTCGTGGTCTTCGTCTAGGTGTTCTCCGGCAAACTTTAGTCTGGCCCTAATTTATTATTTACTAACTTACAAGTGGTTGCATTTTAGGAGACGTTCTAATCATCTGCAGCTGATGTGGTAAACCTGATTGTAATTTTAGATGTTTTTTCTTTAAAAAAACACCAAAAGGCATTTCTTCAGTTGTGTGTGTTTAGTTATATGAACTCAATCTTTCAATATTGTTCAAATTAAGATAAAAAATGACTATAGATAGATATATATAGATATAAATGACAGATAAATGAATAAATATGTTCAAAAACACTTTTCCTGGGTGTTATTTTGATGATTAAGCATTTGAGGCTTAATCATCAAAAAAGGCCAAACACTAAAAATGTACCCATTAAAATAAAATGAACCCAATTATGAATATTATAATAAATTATAATATAATGAACCCAACCTGGCAACTAAAGATTGCTGATTCATAAAGAAGGTCGTTTCTAGTAGAGCATCTACATGTTAACTCTAACCGCCACACTGTACCACTGGATCCAATGCCACTGCCTTTTAACCAGTCCTCCTGATCATAAACTTCATATATCAGTATAATGATAGAGCCTGAGCCAGCGGTACAGCGAGGGCCGAGTGCAGCGAATAAATAAGGCCCAAAACTCAGCAGCATAACGAGTTCTCTGATTGGGGAAGTCATGTGAGTGTCATGTGGCCCTCATGTTTTTCAGCGCTCATGTGAAAGGCCTTTCCGTGCGGGAAACACCCCCAAACATCCTCATGCCATATCCCCCCCTCCCACGCCCACCCAACCCCAGAAAGGCTCACACCCAGTCTCAGCTGGGGAGCCGGGGAGTCCCTACGTGAAGGAGTTCCCCTTTTTTTGGTCCGCTGCTGGAACCTGATGCAAACAGCCATGACTTTGCTGTTTTAACTGTCAAGCTATCCGAGACAAAGCGATGTGGTGGGCTGGGCTTTTTAAATTTATTATTATTATTTAGAGGATCAGTGGATTTTGGGTCCGCTGGTCCCAGATGTAAAGACATACACATACTGACATACTGAGTCATGTAAGCATTTTAGCCCTGGCCATGGTGGGAAAGGCAAACGACAGAGACAGAGAGAGAACCAGGGCTGGCTATGGAGAAAAGCTTATTGTACACGAGGTACAATAAGCAAGGCAGCTCCTATTGAGATAGCACTGAAGCAGCATTTAGCCCACAGTGTACATTTCAGCGGCACGCTGGGGAGGAGGGGGGGATACACTGCCGGCTTTGTGGTGCTGGCTGGTCAGTGGACACTCTCGGGCTTTGTCACCAGGGCTGTGGCCAGAGCTTGACTCTAGTCCAGCAGATGCTGAGCTCTGGGACCGACTGGCTCTGGAACGGTGGACATGCAGCTGGCCAGATTCACAGCGGATCAGGCTTCAGACCTGGACCACCAGGGGTCACGCAAGCAGATAGCGAGGTGTTTAATTAGTGATGTTATCCCATGGATTATTAACCAGCAGTGACAGAGCATTAGCCGGTCAGTGTCTGGGAGTGGTTATTCATACACAGCTCAGACGACATTCTTAAAAAGAGTGAAGGTGCTTCAAATGGTTCATCTGAAACTTGCTCCTTAGCTCCAGACGTGTTAAATTAAACTACAAAGTCACTAAATGATCAAATCTTTAA
The DNA here is from genome assembly GCF_030463535.1 of Salminus brasiliensis. NCBI lineage: Eukaryota > Metazoa > Chordata > Actinopteri > Characiformes > Bryconidae > Salminus > Salminus brasiliensis. The sequence goes on from NC_132898.1 coordinate 31,996,594, forward strand.
GAGCAAAGTGTAAAATGAGCTTGTTTTGCTAGTTTACCAGCGCTTTCCTGTCATACTTATTGTGTTGGTGGTCTTTAGCTGGTTGCAGTAGTTGCTCTGCTTCTTACTTTGGACGAAACGGATAAGAAATCTGACCAAAACATTAGATGCAGGCTCTACGCTGCCCTCTGGTGGGCAGTATAAACTTCGTAAAAATACTAAAGTACTACTCTATGTTTACAATTTTAAATATTCAGATATTCAGAGTCATCCCTAGTTTCTAAAATGGTTTGTGGTTCACGTCAGGTTCACACTACACCACTCTCAGAACGCTTTACCGCCTACACGACTTCTTGCCTTGTAATCGGGAATCTTTTAGCGAACTGCACGACTGATCAGCGGCACGGGAGCGGCGTGTCTCAATTACACAAAGATCTTTCACCAGGAGGAGGCAGCGATGAGTCCGTCTGCTCTCCAAAAACACACTTTGGCACAAAAAAAACACACACATACATGAGAGCTAATGCGATGCCATGTGCGAGACACGTTTGTCCATACGAGAGGAGTGATACAGGTTAGCTGTGCGCTGATTCTCAGGGAAAACACACCGAAGAAAAGTAAATAAGAAGAATATGGATTAGAAAAAGGAAGCTTGTTGATGGTGTACAGCTCTTCCCTCAGCTCTCTCCTCCTCACCGTGTGTCTTGCGCTCTCATTGGCTATCACTAGTCACAACAGGACACAACACCTTTTACACGACCAGATTTGGAGTCACCAACAGGTCCAGAAAGGAAACCAGCTGGTTATCTGTCGGGAGCTTGGAAGGCATCAGCCGCGAAAACCATGTGTGAAATTGGCATAAGTATCTTTCATTGTCTTTATACTTATATATCATCACTGCCAAGCAAAAATCTTGTATCTCCTTGTACCTTATTTTTCACTTTTTGGCTTAACTTGAATCTGTCAGTTTTTTGTTTTTCTTCCATCCATCCATTCATCTTCTTATCCACTTCTTCAAGGTTAGGGTGGCCGTGTTCTGAGCCTACCTGGAATCATTGTGCGCAAGGCAGGAATACCCCCAGGGAGAGGGTGCCAGCCCTTTTCTGAGTAGTTTTTTTTTTTAGATTGTGTCAAAAATCATAATAATGACTAAAATATCTTTTGGCATTGACTTTGGTGTGAAGTTTTAATTTCTAAGATATGAGGTTTTGCGTGACAGCGACGACATACACTTGTACAGTGCAAAATCTCAACCTAGCTGAGCGAATCATCGGTGCTTCTCTGCCCTCCATTCAGGACTTGTACTAATCAGGAACCAGAAAACAGGCAGAGGAAATCCTTACGGACTCCTCGCACCCTGGTCACAACCTCTTCCAGCTGCTCAGACACAGGAAGACTGTCAGACACAGGAACAGTTTTTACCCTCAGACCATCACCATCCTCAACAGCTGATCACCAACCTCAGCGCCAGGCCATAGATACTACTGATAAACTCTTATCCTACAGTTACTGCATTACTACACCATCATTCTTTTGACACGTTTACACAATATTTAATCTGTATAGAGCTGCATACTGCTGTTCTGTGAATAACGCTGTAAAGCACACTGTATAGAAATGTGCTGGTATAGTCTGTGTATACTGTGTATACTACTGTTCTCTGTATATTGTGTACTGTCTGTAAATTATATTTAGAGTAGCTGTATATTGTCAATACTAGAGAAATGCTAACAGACAGAACAAATTCCTTGTGTGTGAACAGGCTTACCCAATAAATCTGATTCTGAAAGCCAGGGTTAGGGTTAGCCGTGCTACAGCACCCCTAGAGCAGAGAGGGTTAAAGGCCTTGCTCAAGGGCCCAACACTGGCAGCTTAGTGTACATGGGTATTGAACCCACAACCACGTGAGCCAACTGCCAGACCACATTATTGGACACTGGTTTATTAGAACGCTATTACAAACTAAGGGTTCCCCTCAAATACTTATCCATTGAAAGGTTCTCCAAGCGGTCACACTAACTAAAGAACCCTTAATAAGCACCCATTTTATTAATCTTCCATGAACCACAGCAGAACCTCTAACTGGTGCTGATCCAAGCACCTCGTTGTGCAGCTCCTGACAGCAACCAGCAGCAATCCAGTGGTGAGGAGTCTGTAGACCTCTCAGTCAGCACCGCACTGGTTCACACAGCTCACACTGTCAGCTAGCTTTCGCAGTCCGCCTCCCGTTGTGACGCTGCGGTGTCGCAGAAAGCTCTCCCACTCCACCCGTAAGGAATGCCAGGCTCAGAGTACACTGAATGCGAATACGCTCAAAAGAGCCACGTTGAACAAGTTCCCCATTGTCAGAGCAGGCTGCGATATCTCAGAGAGTCTACATCAAAGCAGAGGGAGGGAGAGGAGAAAAAAGCCTCAAGAAAAACGCCTTTATTTATAATACAGCATGGCGGTGGAGGAGAAGGGGCAGGCAGAGGTTAAGAGTAACACACACACACACATGGGCCTACCAAAATACACAGAGCCGTCTTAGAGTGTTAATATGCCTTGCTTTTTTTAGCTGCCAACACTTCCATGTTGAGTAGTGGCTTTTGAAACGGCCAGCTTAATGCCGCTAAATCTGGGGCTGCAGTTAACTGGATTGTGGGTAATAGGCAGCAGTGGTTTTCATGCCAAGAAAAGGTGGCGCCTAACACTGCCACTGATCTAGGAGCAGAATTAACCTGAACCTGGTTTCAGATCTTCATAGAAGGGGAATTTTGACCACTGCTAATAGTAACAGGGCCTTCTATAGAACATCGGTGTGAGGTCTCTAAAAAAAAGGTTCTCCTGGGGTTCCTCAGAAAAGGCAACAGTTATATAGGATCATGACAACTCACAGAACCATGCAGATGCTTAAATGGTTCTTTGCGGTTCAGAAAATAGTTATTTTGATGAGTGAGCTCTAAATAAGGCTACGGGGGCCTGGAAGGTTTGTTATAATAAGCTGTTATATATTGTTTGTTGCATAAAATTATTGATATGACTACTATTTTATAAAGTACCCTCAAAGAAAATGGGTTCTATAGAGAGTGAAAACCCTTTTATTTGCCAAATCGTTTTTTAGAGGCAAATAAAAAAACAGGGTTTTTCTTTAGTACCGATTAACCTAATAAACAACCACGTGTACATTCATATTAGGGCTGCAATAATAACCAATGAACTGGTCTGTTCAGGAAAATAAATAAATACAGTCTGTCAGCAACTAGATTTACTGTCCTTTTGAATGAAGCTTTTTCAATCCAAGCATCCCAACTTTGAAAATATATGTGACGATAACTAAATATCCTACAGTCCTATAAAAAAAAGTCCTAACACAGCTCATCACACCAGAAACAGTCACAGCCTGTAAAACCTCCCCAAACATCCAGGAACTGTGAGCATCTCTGGAGCATCTTGCTACAAACAGTGACCTACAAAACATCACAATGTCAAAAACGTCTTGAGAAAAAGGTATTGAGGTGTTCAGGAAGTGTCCGTATCCCTGTGGGTGAGCTAGTCTGCCAGTATTACACAAAAACCCAGCTCATCCCTTCAGCCCTGCAGCCTCGATTGTATTTCATTGCTTTAACTTACAAACCTTGTAGAGAGCCATCCTTTCTCAAGATATTTATTTATATATTTATGTTTGGCCCAGATGTCCTTCACAATCTCCCACTATCACATGTAATGGTCCCGACACTGGGAGGGTGAGGACCGACACATGCCTCCTTCGATACATGCACAACCAGCCACCGGCTCTTTCCCAACTGCCACCAATGCAACGTCATCAAGTACCCAGCTCTAAAGCATTAGCTAACAGATGCACAGCATCCCACAGAGTGAACCATCTACCAATTGTGCCAACTGTGCTCTTTCAGGCTCCAGCTGCTGATGGCAGGCAGCGTGACCCTGGATTCGAACCAGAGATCCCAGAGTCTTAGTCTGCAGGACCACTCAGAGCCCTGTATAGTACTTATATTAGTACGGATGTTGCAATTACTAGTATTAACAGATGCTGGTGGTGTTGTCCTGCCGTTTACATGCAATCACTCAGGTTTGTGGACAGTGGAGTGGAGGGATGCCAGAGTTTCAGGGTGCTCCCATGTCTGTGTTACCTTCTGGCTCTGTCCTTATAGTTAGGTTGTTATAGTCAGATCTGCCGGAGTTGCTCATAGTCTGTATCTGTAAACCTAAACAGAAACAATTCCATCTCTTTACCTTTTTTAGAGTAATGACTGTGCTCTCTCAGGCTCCGGCTGCTGCTGGCATATTTTGGACTGCTTGTGTCATGCACAACCTTGCACCCAAGTCTCTGTAATCTTTATATATTAAGAACCCTTTATTAGGAGTGTTTGATCCCTCTTTGATTGAGAATCGAATGCGTAAACCAAGCCAGCTAATCGATGCAGGAAGTGGCATCTGAAATGCTGTGATTTTCTACTACAGTCCTATTTTCCATGCTAGACATGTCCCAGCTTGTTCAAATTTCACCCCATCACTCATAGGCTGGCTAGAACACCCAGCTGTTACCCATGGGCACAGGCAGGGTAGCTTCTTTTCCCTGCTCATGTCTCCCTCTTTCACTCCCTCCCTACCCTGTCTAGCTAAGCGGTGAGGCAAGCCGGACCAAAATAACCACTCCTCACTTTCTGTTCCTCTTTTCAGGGACGCCCTGTTCCACTGGGGTATCAGGCAACTGGAACTAGAAGCCAGAGCGGTTTGTGAAGCGTGCAGTTATGTTTGTGGACAGCAGAGAACTTTCCGTGCCCCAGGGAACACTGGCCAGTGGGGTCCGGCCATCCATGTTTACATACAGGATCAAACACCTGTCAGGTCTGGGTCCCCGAATGCTCTGATTGGGTCCCGGACGGGTGGATTACTCATTTGACTGCACTTCTGGCTGCGCAACCCAACATGCCTTTTCCTTCCTCTTTTGTGTCACGCTAGCAGAGGCCTACGGTGATGCTCAGAACAAAAGACTAACGCACAAGGAAGCTAAACATCAGCCCAGAGAGCCTGGCCTAGTCAGATGTGTTACACACGGTTTTACACAGGAATAATAAGACGCTGTTGTGAGTCTCGTTTCTAGAAATGGCTAGAAATGAAGCCCTAATATAGTACAGATGTTGCAATTACTAGTATTAATAGATGCTGGTGTTGTTGTCCTGCCTTTTACATGCAATCACTCAGGTTTGTGGACAGTGGAGTGGAGGGATGCCAGTGTTTTAGGGTGCTCCCATGTCTGTGTTACCTTCTGGCTCTGTCCTTATAGTTAGGTTGTTATAGTAAGATCAGCCGGAGTCGCTACACACAAAATCTTGTTAAACTCATAGTCTGTATCTGTAAACCTAAACAGAAACAATTCCATCTCTTTACCTTTTTTTGAATAATGACTGCTTACCTGCCCGGCCTGAAACTGATGGAAAACTGACCCACTAGCTACTGCTAGCTACTTCAGACTGGTTGTCCACCCTTAATTGCTGACTATGTAGAAGATACACAGACTTACAAACTATTTGCTACAATGTGCAATACCCCCCCACGTGCAATTAAGAGTCATTTGCAATTATCTGTAAATAATCTGTAAATAATATTGTTATTGCTTTTTTACTTCTATTATTTATTTTGTGTATATATTGGTAATTTATCCACATTTTTGCATCTGAGTGTTTTGCTATCCCTTTGCTGTTGTGACACTGAGAATTTCCCCACTGTGGGACTAATAAAGAATTATCTTATTTTATCTTAATTATTAGTATTAGTATTACCCTCATAAACCATCATCTTTAATTTTATTATTTTTAGGATCACTACTGTGACTGTATCAGTACACACCTGAGCAGTAGAACAGTCTTTCGTGGTGGTACGTTGACTTTTTATTCATAATTAATAAGTAATTTTTTCACCAGAGGAGGTTGGGACCCCATGGGATTCTTGGTTCCTCCCAAGGCTTCTTTCTCCAGCTTCGAGGGAGTTTTTCCTTACCACTGTTGTCTTTGACTTGCTCTTATTGATAAATTCCTGTAAGGCTGCTTTGCAAAATTAGTTGTACAAAAAGTGCTAATCTAATAAATTTGATATTTATTCTGACAATCAACTAAAGATAAGCTTTTTAAAAAAGGCCAAATGCTAAATGGTTGGTGTAGTGGATAAACCATCACCCACCCTACATTTTCCTGCCTATGACCAGGCCTATCGTGATGATTACGCTATCAAGGCATTGTACAGTATATGATTTCTGCTGACCTCGATATTGCCCGTTGTGTTTACTTGTGTGTTTATTTATGTAAGAATTAACGTCACCAGATGTGCTGTGCTTTCGTCTGCTCTCTGTCAGAGGCAGGGCTTGAGTCTGTGAGCAGTATGTGAAAATTATTTCGAAGACAAAAAAAACCCAACGTTATTGTGACAGGCCTACTTCTGTTACATGATTCACATGTAATTCCCTCTGGACAAGAAGGTCAGACAACCTATTTATAGCCTTTCAAAGACTCAGAATACCCCACTGCTACACTGCTACAAAGATAACGAGCAGAACTTTAAAAATATACATTACAGATGAATTCAATTAAAAATAATCAATAAAACCAGCATAGAACACAATGCATGTAAATCAGATGTTTTCTACTATGAGAATTTAACAGTAGAGTAAATTTGACAGTATTTAAAATGGGTCTTATCATCATGCAGACCACCCACTAACCACTTTTGATCTATTAAGTGATCTATTAAGTATTACAGTGATCTTTTTAACCCCTTAAAAAGCTTTTGTCCCACTGGCAGGCCAAAAGTATTATGATAAAGCATAAGAGAATAGCCACGTAGTTTCTTCAGACGTCCCTGTAGTTGCTGAGTAATACGCCTTGCTGTGTGACAAGTCTTGGAGTGTTCAGGGGTTAAACCAAATAATTGTGGCAAAACTACAAAACGCAAGTGTGAGTGAAGAACTGCCCCCAGGTGCCCTTTGGGTAAAGCACTCTGGGGTGTTCATGCGTTGGGCATGCTTTAGGAGATCTAAGCGCTTTAACTCGACTTGTTACTTCATGCTAGCCACTGGAATTTCTCTGGGTGTCAGGGCTGTCAACATGGCCTGAGTTGGGAGTAGAAGCTGTAATACCAACACACACACACACACACACACACACACACACACACACTGGTGCTGACTGCAGTAAGCAGATGTAGGGCCAGCTGCGGCCTAAAGGTTAGAGAAGCGGGCTTGGGAACAGAAGGGTGTTGGTTTAATCCCTTGGAGCAGTAAAAATTGGAGGCGGGGATGCTTTCTCCTCCTGCTCCTCCTTTAACATTCATGGCGGAACTGCCCTTGAGCAAAGCTACTAATGGCTAATTGGTGCTGCCCAGGTGCTGAGGTTATGCCCAACACACTAGATAGGCATGTCTGAGTGTGTGTGTGAGCTTAATCTGAGGACAGTAAACCAAAACTGCACGCACATACAATTTACATACAAGTAGAAATTCTTAAAGTCCAGTTAAACACTGTCCCATGATTAAAATTCCCCAATATGATGCGGCCGTCATGTGCAACACAGTCATGCTGCCAGGAACGCCCATCGGAGTGGCGGTGACCTCACTACCGGCTTTCAGCAAACATCAACATCAACATCACATTGCGTCTGATCTTTACGACTTCTGCTTTTACAGATGTCTTCACAGCAAAATAGAGAACTGCTCTTCTGCAAGCCAGCCAGTTTCATTTTTCACAAAACCTCTGGATCCCATCAATGGCAACTAGCCATGAAATCCTAACAAAGCAGTTAAAATTTACTTTTTTACTTAATATGAATAAAAATAGTTTGTAAATATAACATTTATAAAAATATATATTAAAATATATTAAAAATAGTTTAAAAATAAAAATCCATTTTGTAGCCAATATTCAGTATAATGATCAGTTGCCTACTTGCAAAGTGTTCAGAAGTCATTTATTAATATAAAAGGTCTACATTTTGACTGTCAGTCAAATTTGGTTGGGTGGTCGGTGTGGTACAACAGGTAACACCAAACCACTACCTGCCAGTGGACTAGTACACCATGTTGGAGACTGGGATTCGATTCCTGGTCTGGTTGACTATCCTGCGCTACACCAATAAGAGCCCTTGGGCAAGACTCCTAACCCTACATTGGCTCGCCTCTGTAATACGAGTAACCTTGTAAGTCACTCTGGATAAGAGCGTCAGCTAAATGCCATAAATGTAAATGTAAATTGCTAAGAATTCAATCCCATGTTAATTGTGTTCATCATCAATCCAGCAACAGCAGCAGTTTCAGTCATTAAAGCACTTCTACTCTGCCGTAGCTCTAAATACTATTGGGGTAGTTAATGTAAGTTTTTAAATTCAGTGTATTCCCAAACCACAACGAATGAAGCTAGATAATTGGATGGATGAATGTATGGACAGATAGATGAAGCTCCTGTTAAAGCAACACTATGCAGCATTTTTACCCTACCTATAACATATGACTTATGACTGACATAACTGCACTATGGAACACTGGTGAAGTGCCAGGACAACCTAAAGCTGCGTAAGTCCTGTGATATTACTCTACTGGCACAGTCAGCAGGCTTATTTAACTTTCAGCGACAGTGCTGTATCTCTCAGCTTGTCCAAAAATGCATGTTTAGGGGTGGCTAAAATAGAGGATTACACTCCCTGACTGTAGGGGAAGCCTTGGAGTATAAAAATACTCATTCTCACATACATCCTCTCACATGTCCTCTGAATAACACATACATACATGACCTTTTTGGTATCATGGTACTGACATTCACTTATTTTTATAGTTAGCAGTGGCCAATTATGCTGGGATGTCCCTTTACTTTTAATACTACCCATATTTAACAACTGAAGTAAATGGGGAATACCGTTATTATGCAAAACAGTAAAAACACAACCACGGCCATGGTCTGCCTGAGCCTCGAAATTACAGAGCTAAATTTTGTTCTTAAGTGATGTCTCTCTTTTGTGCGTCTAAAAAAATCCTGCCTTTATTTACAGCACATGCTAGAGATCGACCAATATGGGTTTTTCTATTACCGATGCCGATGTTTAGAGGTCAGGTTCAAGTTTTCTGCTTTATTTCCATGCTAAAATGTCACACAAATAATAATGTCTGAACTTAAATATATTAATATATTAATAATTAAATATAAAAAAGAAAAAACATATAAAAATAAATAATAGCAGTGCTACACAACTGTCTGCAAGTCCTCAAGTAGCCAACTGTGATTAAAAAAAAATAAACGTTCTAATGCACTTGACTAGAGCAGCATCAAAAACCTCTTTTAGTGCAAATAACAGCCCTTATTTCTGAGTGATGGAAATTATGTAAACATTACAGAATAATATGAAATAAATTAAAAGAAACATGCTTTTATTTGAACTCAATTGCAGCCAAATGGCAAATATGGCAAATATAAATTGGCAAATATGGGCCCGATTTATCGGCCGACCACTAGCACATACGACACAACACATTCACTCTGTTGGAAACATTCTTGCAAAGACCAGGTCCAGATCATTTTCTGGAGAAAAAGTCCTAACAGTCTACCGTCAATGCTATGCTAAAGGCTAACCACAACAGACCACAATGACTTGCGAACTGAACGAACCACACAGCTGGTAATAGCCCACTGATATTCTGAATATTATGACAATGCATGGAATTAACCTGTTATTAACCTGTGCAGGAACATGTGACCATCAAACGATCGGTGGAAATCTTTCTAAATTCCAATGTCTTCACAAGACTGGGGAATCCACTGCTGGCTGAACGGATCTATCTGTGAGCACTTCACAGTAATTGCATTCCTGGTGCATTACCAGAGTTTGAGAGTTTGATTGAATCTCTCACTGTCAGGCCATGCACAGGCCATGCTAGCTGACCTGTGGGCTTCAGAACACTGGTACAGTGCACTATTGCTTACTGACCGCCATTGTCTTTACCACAGACGACTAAGCTTATTACATTCTGACCCTTTGCCTTTGAATCAAGAGGCCTTTGTTCTACGGGTGGTGCACAAAGCTGCTATTGATGTAATGTCTTTATAAATAATGTCAGTAATGTTTTTAAATCATATTACATGATCATCTAATAATGCAAAGATTATCAGAGGCAATCCATAGATAGACTTCGTTGCAGCACGTAGTCTGAAGCAGTACTGAGTGCCAGCCTTTTCAGACAAAAAAAAAGCAACAACAATGTAAAAGGTACAGGAATCACTTAAAACTAGTGTTGCGCCGATACCAATACCGTTTCTGTATCGGTACACTTACACTCGGTATCGGTATCGGCAATAGAGAGCACCGATACCATGAAGCTGAAGGACGCTGTACTTTATTTTTTACATAGAACATTTCTGTTTGTATACTTTGTTATAAAATCAAACATAGAACCAACCAGTAAAAGCCATATAGTATATTATTACAATATAGGTATTATTATATAAATTACAATATAGTTATTTTAATTAAGCAGATGTTTAATGGAACTTTTAAGTTGAGTTTCAGCAGCTTGGTACTTCTGAAGTTTAGTACTATAGTCAAATTGAGTCCCTAAATGTGAAATAGTGAAATTGCTGTACGTTTTATTTCTAAGCTTACATTTTTTTCTGCTTTGAAATATGAATTTTAAACACCAGTTCAAATCTTTTATTTATTTTTATTTTTATTTTAATTACGCTCCCCTACCTGCTTGTGTTGTTGCATTGTGGCAATTAAAAATTTTTTAATAGCTGAAACTTTTCAAATGTGAAGATTCTCAGCCAGTAAACGCTACTATTTCAAGCTTATTAGATCTTATTTAGGATCAGATTTAAAAAGTACAACCTATAAAAAGTGGAACAGTGTAAATATCAGGATTTATAATCAGCTATCCAGTATTTAAGTCAGAGTTGGTATCAGTATCGGTACTCGGTATCAGCAGAAACTTGAAAATCTGGTATCGATATCGGTATTGGAAAGGACATTGAATGGTATCGGTGCATCCTAATTATGTCCTGGAGTTGATTCCAATTCTGAAATGTGTTTTGGACAAGAGACACTAAACCAGTGAGTCTGACTGACATGACGTGACCACTGAAGGCTTATTTACACTCATTTCACGCCACTATGATCCGAGGATCGCCTGTTTGAATCCCAGGTCATGCTGTTTGCCATCAGCAGCCGGAGACAGAGAGAGCACAACTGGCCTTGTTGTCAATGTGGAGGGTGATGGCCCTTCCTCCCCACATCACTCCTAGTGTGGCGTTGGTCAGCACAGGCGTCTCTTAGCTGTTTTATCGGAGTTGGGGAGCCACACTTTCCTCCGAGCGAAGATCATAAACAGGCATTGGTTGTGGGCAGTGCTAGTCATAGGGGGGAGTTTCTGGCCTTTTAAGTTAAATGGGGTAAAATTAGACGTCCGTTTCAATCGATGTAAGCCGTCACTGCCCACATACTTCTATGCATTATTTACGTTGGCATGGGTGTTAAGCAATACATCCACTAAAGGGCAGTTCAAAGACAAATATGCAAACGCAAAAAAGCAAACATGGCAACGGTGGAAGAAGTGGAAGTGGTCTTGGACTATTGGCTACACTGTCCTCAAGTTTCTAGTGGTACTGCCCCGTTCTGCCCGTATCCGTAAGCTTTCAGAATGCGGATAGAAGGTTCCGTCCAATATAGAGCCTAAGTGCGCCTTAAATTTACCTTTCAGATTAAGCCAACCACAACCCAGTCACAGATGTTGCTGCTGCCAACAAAAGCATGGTGTAGGAAGGCAACTGTGCTCTCTTGAACTCCGGCTGCTGATGGCAGATTCGAGCCAGCAATCCTCAGGTCATGGTGAATGGTGACAGCGCTATAGTCCACTGGACCACTCAGAGCCCTTACTTTAGTGATTTGAACATTATTTGAATATAAATGCTGTAAATTAACCGTGAGTATAATTTACTGGCTTACTTTCAAACAGTTCAGCAAAGTGAAAGCAATAACGTTCAGCTTCTAGAAGCTACCCTTTGCACTGACCTTGACAACACGTACTCATAACTGCAGAATTTCCAGTGGGCTGAAGCCGACTGTGCTCAGAGGCCCGGCTAAATGGCGCATTCTCCGCGGGCTTTCTACGTCTCTATTTATTTATCTCGGAGGACGTGGCCACAATTACCTCTTTGTGCAGAAAGTGCTGAAAGCGATCTGGGTGTCTTCCACGCGCCGCGCTCTACATTTCCCCGCGCCGGGCCGAGGGTGGACCGAGAAACTGGAAGGGAAGCACAGAGGACAAGAAGAGATGGTATCAGTGACAGGAGAGGCCTCGGTGAAGGTAGCAGTGTAGGTGATCAGACTCCTGCGCGGTTACAGCTCCTGTCAGAGGCGAAAACATTGCGACAGGTGCACGGCAACAATAACATACGGCTTATTTATAGAGGCTTCCTTTCCACAAGCTGGGGCGCTCAAATACGTGGTCTATGTTGCAAAATGTCGCATATTAATAGTAGCCTGCATATAAACAACTTTAATGGATCTAGAGTCAAGGCCACAGGAATATAGTGACCCATATGTAGCTCATAATTAGGAAAAACACCATCTCATCATGATTGGCTTACCCCCTTAAGCAGCCTATGGCCTGCCAATGGGCTGAAAGTGTTATTATAAACTTCTGTTATTAAAGAAAAGCCCCACCAGTTTGTGTAATACACCTTAGTGTGTGATAAGCCTTGGAGTGTTAAGGGGTTAAGTAGGGGTGGGCAGTTTGACAATATTTAATCATACTGGAATCAATTTTGCTATCATGATTTACTAATAAAACTATATTGTGTATCGTGGATATTACGATTATGAAGAAATTCAAGCCTTAATTAATCCTAATGGGCGAATAGCAGAGTGGTCTCCTTATTGACTTGTTTTAGTAGTGTCTAAACTCAGAGGTATCTTTGAATTATTAGTCTGTTTAAACTAGCTGAGGTTTTTCTTGGGTAAATAGCAAAGCACTTTTGTAAGTCGCTCTGGAAAAGAGCATCTGCTAAATGCCTTAAATATTAATGTAAATGTCCTGCTTAACTAAACAGTGTAGCTAATCTTGAGTATGAGAGTTAGTATTTGGATATCTGTGTTTACAATCTGCTACTGTTAGAGAATGATATCAAAATATCGTGATAAAAATGTCTTTAAATATCGTGATAAGGTAGCTCTAATACCGTATCGCCCAGCTCTAGGCTAAGCAGAGTATTTTCCTAGGAATCGTGTTGTTATTCTGAGAGCTGGCTGCTTTGAGAGTGCTGGAATTAGTAGAAACAAGCTAATACTCCACTACAAAGTCAGCGATTAAGCCAAGAGGCAAAACCCGGACGGGCAGTTTAATAAGCTGGCCTTTAGGGTTGGAGCACATGGGCGTTCGTATACAGTGAAGACGCAATCAAGGCAACTTCACAATGACGTAAAAATGTAATTTCAGGCCTTATCTGGATCAGCCAACCAGACGCAACAATCAGAGACATTAGAAAAACCCCCGGCAAGCAAGACAGCCAACCTCTGACAAGTGGTCCTGATTCCACCGTGTGCCGTTAAATCCTTTACATCCAATTACAAATCTCACAGCAGCTTAGCCAAATGTAATAAACATGCCTCAGTCAACTTAACTTGCTCAGAAACAAAGAGCATATTCAAGCTGCCCAGCTGATCCTTCATATCAAATTATGCCCTGTTAAGCCCTATTTCACTCACACACACGAAAAATATCATAATAAAGACAAGCTTAGCTGTACCATATGATCCACGGTGCGCCACCGCAACCCAGTGCAACCTCTTATTCAGTGCTGAGATCCAGTGTCCATGCTAACAGCAGCCCGAGTCCTCAGATCAGCACCAAACCCCCTGCTGTCCAAACACAGCTCAGAGAATGAGCTTTCATATTGCAGCGCCACTCTTTAACGGCACTACTGGCTGTGCTCGTGAAGAGAGAGCCACAATCGCTCGTGACCAAGAGCCACGAGAGAGAGAGAGAGAGAGAGAGAGAGAGAGAGAGAGAGAGACAGAGAGAGACTCACAGGGAAACCCTTAGTCATGAAGCCTTGCTCTATCCAAAGCTCCTATTTTCTTCCTCCGCCTCCACTTCCCCTAAATTACTCAAGCGCTGTCCGCCACCCTCAGACAGGAACAACAAGGCCCCCTCGGTTTCCCGGACCCCCTTTCCTAGAATGATCTTCCCTCTTATCTGAGGGAACTACTGTACGTCTCTAGGAGGGCCGGGGTTGGTGTCTGCTGAATCGCTGAACAGGCTGGACGAGGAAAGCCAGCCTCATACATACGAGGGCATGCAAAAGTTTGGGTACGGAGAGCTTAAGTTCTCCAAAAGGCATCAAGTTCCAGACGAAATACTAATTTTAATATTTTATGCAAAATTAGTGCATTGTTTTATTTTGTACAATAATGAGAGGAGGCAAAAGTTTGGGTACCCCAAGAGATCTGAGACTTTCTCTCTGAAAACTTCCAGGGCCCATGGGCAGTGTACAACCTGGACGAGGCCCATGTTTAACCCCACCTGGTCCCATCACTGATCCTGCTGGGGCCCGAGCGTCCAAATGTGGGCAAACATGAACCATCCAGGTTCCACACGGGCAAGCTACCACCTACATAAATATGACCTTCACAAAAAATGAGTGTCCAAAGTTATGACGGAGCATCTAAACAACCCAGAAGCCTTTTGGAAACAAGTCCTGTGGGTTGGTGAGGTTTAAGGAGAACATTTTGGCTGGAAAAGGTGAGTAGATTTTCATGATGAGAACATCTGATCAACTGTTATGGACAGGGGTGGACTGATCATGCTTTTGGGAATGTGTTGCAGCCAATGACAGAGGGAACTTTTGCTTTGGCAGTTTTGTTATTTTGAATCTGTCAAAGATGTTTGATACTATAATAATATCATATAAAATATTATATCATAAAAATTTTAAAGAAACATGTCATCTTTAACATTACGCCTTTAGTCACAGACATTTCATAACAGAAATGTAGACTTTTGGTTTGCATGCCACTGTACATTCAACTACGGGGCAAATACACTATATGGACAAAAGTATTGGGACACCTGCTCCATTCGTCTGATTTCCTTCTGAAATCAAGGATATTTTTGTTGAAGTGACCGTCTCTACTGTCCAGAGAGGAAAATTTTCTACTGGATCACCACCCCACCTCATCATCCCCAACTCCCCAACCCAAACATTCCAGAGAACACCATCATTCCAGAGGGGGCTTTATACCCTTCCTGTAGCCCACACCTGGCATTAGGCAGCATGGTGCTAATAGCTTCACGTCTATCTGCTCCAGATCCAGTCCTATTTATTCTACTGGCAGTTCTTCTTCTCTACAGGGACTAGACTAAAAGCTGTGTCAGCAATGGATGCAACTTAAAGAGAGCTGAATGCATTCATTAGAAGAGGTGTCCACAAATATTTGGACATATAATGTAGGAGGAAATAGACTGCTAAAATATGATGACTGCACAATAGTTTGACATCCAGTCAAAATCGCAACACCAATGGCAGCCATGCTGACCCCCAACCACTACTAAAGAGCATGAGTCTTTGCGTGCAGACAGTTAATAAAAAACTAAATGGAAAGTGAAGAGGCTGGTTTGCCTCCGCCGCAGAACCGCATGTGATAATGCATATGAATGTCATCCACCCTCTTTTGCCTGAGGTTGAGCACCTCTGTATGAACTACAGTACGCTGAACAGTACAGCGGCATATCTGAACTGCGCTGTGATCTGTACGACTTCCTCATTTTCCACCTTCAGAAACGAACACAGCCGCTCGCCCCTGCAACCGGGAGAAGACGCCGGTCTATGAACGCGGCACGAGTGGTTTCTGGAGAGATCTTATGAACGTAAAGAATTAAACACAGTTTCACAATAACGTGCTTTTCTTTTTCTAATCAGCAGCGGCCGCCGCAACAGTGACGTTCTGTCACCACCTAGTGGTTAACCGACCTGCCCTGAGGCTCACAGACATGTTCAAACCTGCCTTTAGTTCATTGCTACCAGCATTAGATCAAAGCAACCTCTCAAGGGTGTCTGAACTTTTGGATATTTGATATTATAATAATATTAAATAAAATATTATATTATTAAAAACAAAATGTGTCATCTTTAACATTACGCCTTCATTTGCAGACATTTCGTAACAGAAATGTAGACTTTTTGTTTGCATGCCACTGTACATTCAACTAAGGGGCAAATACACTATACGGACAAAAGTATTGGGACACTCAATTCTCAAAGAACCATCTGAATAACCAATCTGAATTATTTCTAGAATGCTTCAATGTGCTTTAGATGGTTATTTAAGTTATACCATAGAATAACCACTTTTGATTCCATAAAGAACCCTGTTCTTAATGGAGATGTGAGTGTGAGGAACTTGGTAACGACACTCACACAACAACTCTCCTACATGTTTATGTGTGGAACCAAAAAGGGTTCTTCTATAGCATCACTCAAAGAACCACCTGAAGCTCTGGAATGATGACGAAGCTCCATCCAATACTTTTAAGATGGGTTGGGGAGTTGAGGATGTTGAGGTGGGCTGGTGATCATCATCATCCAACATCCTGACCTCACTAACGCTCTTGTCGCTGAATACAATAAAATCCTTACAGCAATGCATCGCTTCCAAAATCTAGTAGAAAGTCTTCTTTCCTGGACAGTAGAGACAGTTACTCCAACAAAAGCAGGATCAGCTCCCTTGATTTTAGAAGAAATCAATGAATAAGCAGGTGTCCCAATACTTTTGTCAATACAGTGGATCCATAGGTTGGGTATAACAATGACATTTTTAGTTACTGTATTGTGAAAAGGAAACAAAAAGCAGCCCTTTAAAAAGGAGGAGGGGGGATTTTAGGGAGGAAGTCACTTACAAGAAATGTGTATTTCATGATGCCTGACTCAGTGTCATCCACTGATGGCTTGGGTCATCATTTGCCTATTGAAACCTAAACAAAGCCAGGCTGCCCTTTGTGCTTCGTGACATTTAGGCAGATACTGACAGAAGCACAACAACAGTCCGGGGAACACAAGCGTCCTTAAAGACCTGAGAAGGTATCACTTTAGTGACTCTGTATTACTACTATCACTGGCAGCTTTTTCATATTTTAATTTCATATGATATTTAGTATCCCAATACATTCACATTTAAGGCATTTCTCCAGAGCAATTTACAAAAGTGCTTCACTGTTTACTCCAGAAGAACCTCAGCTAGTTTAAATAGACTAAAAACTCAAAGCTCCTCTAATCTTAGACTCTACTAAACACAAGTCAATGTGTACTCTTCTCTTTGCCTGAGTACTCTCAGAAGAGGAGGGTCTTCAGTCTGGGTTTGAGGACAGCGAGTGTTGGACTCTGCTGTTCGGACACCCAGGGGAAGTTCATTCCACCACTTCGGTGCAGGACAGTAAAAAGTCTGGACGCTTGTCTTCAGTGGATCTTAAAGGATGGCGGGTCGAGCCGAGCCGTACTTGAAGCTGGAAGGGCTCTTGCTGCAGATCGGCTTTTGACCATCGCCATCAAGTACGGAGGGGCTGGCTGGTCCAGTCTGGGCTTTGTAGGCCAGAGTCAGGGGTCTGAATCTGATGACCTGGGCAGCAGCTACAGAAAGCCAGTGAAGAGAGAACGCAGCAGTAGAGGAGGAGCTGAACTTAGAAACGATGAAGACGACCCGACCCATGTCGCTGCATTCTGGACAAGCTGCAGGGGCCTGATGGTGTGCAGAGGGACACCAGCCAGAAGAGAGCTGCAGTGGTCAAGTCTTGAAGTGATGAGACTGAACATCTGAGCACCTGGGTGTTCAGTATCAAATTTCAGTACCAATAAGAGCCAATAAGCCTGCATGCACCACAATCTATAGGCCTACCGGTGGTGATTGGCTGCCCATGCTACATAACGTGAGCAATTTTTTATCATCCACCGCCTGTTTACCTGTTCAACCAATAAAAACCCAAATACAAACAGCAGGAGCGTCTTCACAAACTGACCCTGCTGAGCATGACACATATTTTTCTACAGTGATGGGAAATTAATTGGGATTTTTGACCACAGTGAATTACACCACATGCTTTTCTATGCATGCCATACATTCACACACTACGGGTCAGTTGCCTGGACAGGGACCAAGCCTAATCCAGGACTATATGTTCTGTGCAATGGATAAGCTCTATTCAGAACCCTGTATAGTCCAGGACTAGGCCTTAACCCTGTCTGGGAAACTGACCTAAATGTCCAGAAGTTTGTAGACACTCGCTTCTCCAGAGTTGCTCCTAAAAAATACAAAAAGGGTGAAGTTTGTTTACCCTTCGATGCAGCAACAGCTACTCTACTCTTCTGCAAAGAATTGGGAACATTGCCGTGAGGATTTAATGGAATTCAGCCATGAGAGCATTAGTGAAGTTAGGTACAGATGATGGATGATTAGAAAAATGACACTCAAACTAGTGATGCACCAATCCAGCTTTATCAGTTCTGAAACCGATACGGATACATAAACTTTGCATATCAGTCGATACCCGATACCAATCCGATACCATTGCTAAATTAATAAACCGTATACCTCACCATGAGGGAGAGGCTTGTGGCATCAGGATTGACTTAATCATTACTTTATATGATATAACAAATTAACACAGATATAAATGTACTAAACTGATACCCGATTCCCAATCCAGCTAATTTTGTTGATATCGGGACCGATATCCGATCCTAATATCGGATCGGTTCATCCCTAACTCAAACTTATCCCAGATGGACTGACTCGAGCTCCAGCACTCTAGAGAAGTCAGCTCCACTGCTCCACAGCCCAGTGCTGCAGGGCTTTACACCCCTCTATCTCCTGGATGGCCCAGAACATGGTGACTTTAGACTCAGCCTGGCAATTCAGCTTCAGGGTGACCTGTTATTTTGGCAGTGCTACCAGTTTTCAATTTCACACTCTTTATTACAAACTCATCACAAAGCTTGCCACACTCGACAGCATGAAGGACACCTTTATTTTGATGTGTGTAGACATAAATACCACAGTGAAATGGGCTGCAGAGTGCAGATTTGCCTTATATATTATATTTGCACAAATAAAAGCTAATGGCTCTTAATGACCTCAGATCACACATCAAATCTAAGTGCTGCTACAGGCTCAACTATACAGGCCTGTGGCTTGTACTTTGTTCTAGAGATGCACCGATCTGATATCAGGATCGGGTATCGATATTACTGATACTAACAAAATTAGCTGGATCGGGTACTGGATAATTATTTTCAGCTTTGGTTGATACATTTTATGTATTTTAATATATTTTAAGAAGTTTGGCTCAGAAGTAAGAGCTCCGGGCTGTTGATGACAGGGTTGTGGGTTCGACACCCGGGCTCGGCAAGCTGCCACTGTTGGGCCCTTGAGCTGGAGTTGGCTGCTCACTGCCCCTAGTTGTGACAGTGACAAATACGTGCACCTTTATCTTAAAAGCTTATAGAAAAGACAAGTCCAGGTAGGTCAAACCAGATAATTTGAGAGAATTCCTTAGTTGATGTTACCATATAAAAAAGGTTATATTTATATACTACATTCAATTCCCACTGAACACTGCTAAAGCCAGCCAGCAGTAACGCCAGCCTTCTGCTAAAGAAATCGCTGACTCACGCTGGCCATCATGTGTGCTCAATCAAGACCTGATGAATCCCCATGTGAGGTGGTTTTGGTTTAGGGTTGTGACACTGAGAGAATGCCTTTGACGGCTGGCTGGGCGATTTGTTTAGACTAAACTGGAAACCAAGTTAACTTTCAGAAACTGAGGGCAGCCCAGAAAGGCCTGGGGAAAGGCCCTGTTAGCGCTGGTTAACTGGATTTACTGCAGACCAGTGCGTAAAATGCCTTCTCATGCCATATCGCCCACCCTATTTGACAGAAGGGATTATAGCACAACAATCAGCCATAACATTAACACCACTCCTTGTTTCTACCCTCCCATACAGGAGCGCTGTGTAGTTCTACAGTTCCAGACTGTGTCCATCTGTTTCTCTGCAGCCTCCTTTCACTCTGTGGACCCCACAGGACTGACCACCACAGAGCAGGCAGGTAGTATTTGGGTGGTGGGTCAGCACTGTCAGCACTGCAGTGACACTGACTGACATGGTGGTGTGGAGTGTGTGTGTTAGTAGTGTGTGTGTGTGTTGCGCTGGTGGTACGAGTGGATCAGACACTCCAGATGTAAAGTCTGCTGACCCACCACCCAAATAATACCTGCTCTGCTTTAATGAGCATCTTGAAATTTGAATATCACATGGTTCGCCTCCTTCTTTAGCGCTGTGCTTTACAAAGAACCTCATCCTGTTTCTCAAGAATTTACACCAGACTGTTTCCATCCTCCACTACTGATTACCGAAACACGCCGCCATCACTCCAGGGGTTTCGTCTGATACATCTGTGACTAACCTGCTCCATCGCCCCATTTACACCATAACCTGAATCAGTCGTCTCCAAACCCTCTAACCCTGCACTCACTCATCCCACACGAGCTCCTCTCAGCCACTGTCCATAGACGTGAAAGCAAAAGTAACAGAAGTAAAAGATGCCCACAAGAAAGAAGAAAGCTACAGGAAGACAGCCATGCACTTCACGCCTGTGGCTTCAACTTTTCGAGCTTGTTCATCTCTGTTAAGAGATGTCTGTTCTAGAGATGCACCGATTCGATATTAGGATCGGGTATCGATATTACCGATATTAACAAAATTAGCTGGATCGGGTATCGGATAATCAGGCCGATTCATGCAACCAATCCTTTCACTTTAATTGGTTGGTGTGAGACTGCACTAAATGTTTACAAGTTTGACCAAGTAACTTATTTATTCTCAGGTTCAGCTGCTAGATTTTATTTTTAATTATGCTAAAATTTGAAAAATAAGATTGATTACAGTTTGTGTGTTTATGACAAAGTGAAGCTACTTATTTTCAACTTTGGCTGATACATTTTATATATTTTAATATATTTTAAGAAGTTTGACTTCTTTTTATTTCGAATTTGAATGCTGTGTCCTGCAAATTAATAACAATTTAGTACATTTATTTATATCTATGTGTTAATTTGTAAAGTAAAGTTTAAGTCAATCCTGATGCTTTAAGGCTCTCCCACATGTACAGTTTATTAATTCAACAATGGTATCGGATCGGTATCGAGTATCGACCGACATGCAATGTTTATGAATCTGTATCGGTATCAGAACTGAAAAAGACGGATCGGTGCATCCCTAGTCTGTTCAGAGAAAACTGTGGCGGTCAAGGTGAGCTCTGGAAGACAGACAAGAGAGAAGCCAGAGAGAACTGCTGCTATGCTGGTAAGACAGGCAAATCAAGCTCTCCATATGACGGCCAAGGAAACCTATAGGAAAGTTTAGCTAAGTGAAGAGGGTGGATTATGGTTGCTTACACAAACATAATCTTCACTTCACTTCACACACTCTCTTAAATAAATATTATTTAATAAACAATATAATATAATAAATACTTTAGTTATGAGATAGTTGGCTTGATGATGTTTGCACTTCCCATTTACATCATTTAAGGAACCTTCAAGAATTTTGTTTTGTTTTTTTTTTTAACAAAAAAAAAGGTTCCTCAAAGTACCTCAAAAGGTTCCTGCACAAGGTTTCTTCACTTCACTGAGTTTAAAACAGTCGTTAAAAAAAAAAACCCAAAAAAACACGTTGCTACCAAAGTAAATCAGATTAGAATTTAGTCTGATTTTAGAAACTGGTCCTGAAAACGGTGATTTTAGTGCTGTTTGTTGTTATTTACTGTATCAGCATCTCACCTCAGTTGTGTTATTTGTAGATACGCAAAAATTGGAATTGGCCGATAGTCATTAATATAGCATTAATAGCATAGCATTAATAAACTCGGATCCGATCGAGGGTAAATAACCTTGATTGGGACATCCCAAACAAAAAGCATCTGCAAGCTGTGATTTCAGCCAAACTCTTCAAGGTGTCTGAACTTTTGCACAGGCCGCAGTAACGATTTTGATTGTTTATTTTGTTTAATTGCACTCGGCTGTATTAAAATCACTGAGCCTTTCTCATCGAATTACTCTGCAAACCATAAGCCAGCTAGAAACTCAGCATTCTCCTGAGACCGTCAGGGTGCTCAGCCAAGCTGCTCTCCAGAACAGGCATAAGGAAGTGATGTGTTCGGCCTCGTTTTGTCAGTTTGGAGGTAGCGTTGCGTGACAGTCATATGACTTGCTTGGTTTCTGACTGAGCTAGAAGAGAAATTAAACACCGATAACAAACCACATAGGGTCAGCTATAGGGGCAGAGTAGCGAATCCACCTGAAAGCTGTGAGAATGTGGGCTGACCAGTTGACATAACTAATTTTCTTTGGTGTTATGATAGCGCATTCAACACGGCTCATGCTACATTAGTCTCAGCTTACTGATCTTGGTACCAGCTGTAATTTCTGGGTCACCCCGAGGTCCCGGCAGGCCAGGTTCCCGAACGTTCTCTTTTGGAAACACTGGAAGGGCTTCCAAAAGGGAGTGTCCAGCTGTGTTATGTGTCAAGTTATTTTCATGCTTCATCTCTGCATGTGTATCTGCATGTGAATATGGTCCAGTATAGTTCCAGTCTGGGAATCTTTCTGTCTCCAGGTGTTTATAACCCAGGCTAGAAAAGGTCATACAGTATTAATAGGCATGTGCAGATATTGCACATCAGTTTTACCTGTAGTTTTTTACATCACTCTGCAATTTCATGAAGCCAGAAATGACCTAAAGAGACCTTCAAGATTTTTGATGAATATTAGAATAACTGAATGATGAATATTAGAATAATATAAATAAAATAAATAATATAATAAATAATAAAAACAGTTATGAGTTAGTTGGCTTGATGATGTTTGCACTTCCCATTTACATCATTTAAGGAACCTTCAAGAAATGTTTTTTTTTTTTTTTAGAAGAAGAAAAAGGTTCTTTGAAGGTTCCTCAAAGCACATTAAGAGGTTCCTGCACAGTTTCAAACTCACCTTATGCTTTTAACAGTGTAATACTCCACAGCTATCCCATACTCCCCTCTAGCCCACACCTGGCATTAGGCAGAAGCAGGGGAGAAGCTTTCTACTAGATTTTGGTGGAGCATTGCTGTGAGAATTTGATTGCATTCAGCAACAAGAGCGTTAGTGAGGTCAGGATCAAGTATTGGATGTATTGGATGAAGCACCACCACCATCCTTCCAGAGCGCAACTGAAGTATACTGGGGGTCTTTATACCCCCCTAAGCCCACATCTTAGTCCTATGCTGCTGCCAGTACTTCTCTACAGGGCCTAGACAAACTGTGTGTGTGTGAGTGTGTATATTTGCATGAATGTAGCCAAATGTGTGCATTAGAAGGGGTGTCCACAAATATTTGGACATATTTGGATTTGGATTGAATATGTGATTGTGAAGCTTACGTAGGTTGCAGTGTGAACCGCAGCACAATAACCTACTACCTGTGAAAGTCCGGAGCAGGGCCGGAGCATTGTTCTCTGGGTATTTTTGGCCTTTTCAACTCAGCTTCTGTTTAGAGCAGCTTTTTCTGTGGTCAAAGCTCTGTTTTTGTTGTTCTCCCTTTGTTAAGAAGCCGAGCGGGGGTCCGTTAAAGGGCCGGCCACCTTGCATTTCCATTCATGGCTTCTGACCTCATGGCCAAAGGCTCCCACCACTGTTGACCTTTCCTCCAAAAAGACCTTCCTGCAGCTTATGACATTGCTCATGTAAACACACACACACTCACGCAGGAAAAGGGTACAAACCGCTAAACTGGGACGACAATGTTTTTACAGTGTAGTTCAGATGCAGAAGCAGAGGGGCTGGGGCGCGCCACTGGGTCTATGGCCGACTGCTCAGCTTCTGTGTAGGAGGCCATGTTTATGACCAAGGAGCTGTTGTGTTCTTCACAATGGCCAATAAAGAGAGAGGAGGCACGCACAGGATATTTCTGGGCCTCGCTCGAACAGACAAACAAGCCAGTCTTCCATTTCTATCCCCCTTCCAACTCCCCCTCCCTCCCTCAGCTCTTCCAATCAGCAGGGAGAAAGTAAAACTGACTCATCTCAGTACTACTACTACTACCACGGTTAGGTATTGGCAGTAGTTTCATGATTTGATATGCATCGCAATGCAAACATCACACTGTCACAATAAGACACGATACCACCCGGATCAGCAAACCAGACGCACCGCATTACTGACATTTCGCTTCTTGATAAACATGGTCATGATCAGTTCACTCAGTAACTTGAAAATCTTTGGGATAACAACTTGCCTTGACTCGACTTGACCCCTTCTAATGAATGCATTCGGCTATTTTAGGTTGCACCCATTGCTGACACAGATGTGCAAATGAACACAGCTTGTCTAGTCCCTGTAGAGAAGAAGCACTGCCAATAGAATAGGACTCTCTGGAGCAGATCAACATCATGACCCTATTGGCACCATGCTGCCTAATAATGCCAGGTGTGGGCTAGAGGGGTATAAAGCCCCCCAGCATTGAGCTGTGGAGCAGTGGAGGAACTGTGTTCTCTGGAATGATGAGCTGGCGCTCCTTCCAAAGCTATTGGATGAGTTGGGGAGTTGGGAATGAGGTGGTGTGGTGATCATAAAACAACCTGATCTCATTAAATGCAATCTCTGCAAATTCTCACAGCAATGCTCCTAGTAACATATAGAACTATAGAAAGCTTCCTTCCTTCCTGGATGGTAGAGACAGTTACTCCAATAAAAACAGGATGAACTCTTTTAATACCCTTGATTTAAGAGAAAACAGAGAATGAACAAGTGTCCCAATACTTTTGTCAATTTACTGCAGCTTCATTATATTTCTCATTTTTAAAAAATAATAAATAAAAACATAAACACAAACCTGAGCTTTGAACAGATGCAGTGTTACAGGATGTATTAATCATAATAAGGTGTAATAACCATAGTTCAATAATGTGCAGAAACTGCACGTCAGCATGTTTTTGGTTTCTAGATTACTTATCAATTTCATGTAGCCAGAAATGACCTAACCAGAACAGACTAATATGAGGAAGCGCAGTACTCCCATACTCTCTAGTCATGCAAAAGTCAGATGCTGAGACTATGACTAAGTCAAAACTTGCCAATATTTTATATTTATATATTAAAATTTACAACATTAAGCAGACGCTCTTCTCCAGAGCGACTTACAACAGAGCTTCACTGTTTACTGAAGAAGAACCTCAGCTAGTTTAAATAGATAAAATTTAAAGATCCTCTAATCTTAGACTCTACTAAACACAAGTCAATATGGAGACCATAGTACTCTTCTCTTCGCCTGAGTACTCTCAGAAGAGGAGGGTCTTCAGTCTGGGTTTAAGGACAGCGAGCGTTGGACTCTGCTGTTCGGACACCCAGGGGAAGTTCGTTCCACCACTTCGGTGCAGGACAGTAAAAAAAAGTCTGGACGCTCGTCTTCCGTGGATCTTAAAGGATGACGGGTCGAGCCGAGCCGTACTTGAAGCTGGAAGGGCTCTTGGTGCAGATCGGCTTTTGACCATCGCCATCAAGTACGGACGGGCTGGCTGGTCAAGTCTTGGCTTTGTAGACCAGAGTCAGGGGATTTTAGCTTATTTAGCTGAACCATGTTACACAGGTGGGCAGATGCAGTATTAAAGGCCTTGCCTGGACTCGTGGGTCATGAGGAAAAAGCTGCATCATTGTGTTTGTTTGTTTGTTTTCCACTTGAGCGCTGCTCAGATCATGTTTTAGGCCAGAAAGGGGAACTACTGAGATCACAGCACCTCCAAAACACCCATGTTAGCAATGCGTCAGCGGCTATGTGCACGGGAAGTGTAAAGTAGCACATGTCTGGCTGTTAATAGCGCCCCCTTCTGAGAGCAGATGACGTGTGCCGCAAGATATCATCACATATTTATTTGATACCATCAATTACTGACCTAAGGTTCTTTAGAGAACCCATTTAAATGGTTCTTCTCATCATGGAACCCATTTGAAGTACTATATGTTGCTAAAGAGCTTGGACTAAAGTATTGGGACACCTGCTCATTTCTGCTCATTCATGGTTTCTTCGGATCAAAAAGAGTTTCTCCTGCTTTTGTTGGAGGAACTGTCTCTCTCTTCTACTAGATTTTGGAGGAACATTGCTGTGAGGATTTGATTGCATTCAGTGACAAGAGGGTTTGTTAGTGAGGTAAGGATGCTGGATGATGATCACCACCCCACCTCATCATCCCCAACTCTCCAACTCATCCCATCCTAAAGTACTGGATGGAGCACCACTATCTCAGTTCTTCCACTGCTCCACATGCTGCTCAATGCTGGGGGGCTTTATACCCCTCTATTAATTAGCCCACGCCTGGCCAGTAGGTTCATGTTGATCTGCTCCTGCAGAGAGCCCTATTCTATTGGCAATACACAGTACTTCTCTAACTGGACTAGACAAGCTGTGTGCACATCTGTGTCAGCAATGGGTGCAACTTAAATAGCAGAATGCACTCATTAAAAGGGGTGTCCACAAACATTTGGACATAGTGTACGTTCTATATAAATATAGGGTCTAGGAGATTACCTGCATAGAGAACTGGATGAATGACCTGGGGAAAGGACAACGCCTGCACACTACTGTGGAAATGATCAATTGTGCGAGGAGCAGAAGAGAAACTGGCAGGAAAGGAACTGGTAGAGCAGCATTGCTGTGATGGGCGAAAGCAGGAATGCTGGAGACGGAGAGCTCGCTGACAGGCCCTTGAGGAGATGGAGAGGCAGATTAGAAGCATTGGTTAACAGAAAAGGCTGCAGCCGCAGGTGCTGCCACACGCCACAGGATTCCACCTGCCTGCATCTTAATGCTGATGAGGGTCGGGCGTCACCCTGTGCTGCTGCAGTCTCCAAGCCTGGTCTTGAAGAACCTCCACCCCATACATTTTACTGTTACCCTGCTCTAATGTAGAATTGTGGAGCTCCCACTGTATTTGGGACCGGGAGGTTGCCGTGGCGCTAAGGTGGCTGCCCACTGCGTGCATTCGCTGCCAGGTTAATGCAGTTAAGAAGGCAAAAGGTTGCTGGACGTCAGCGGTCACAGCCGAGTTTATACACAGGGGCCCTCTGAGTATGTAGGACAACTATGCGAAGCCTAGCCGGCATGTGGAGAGATATCGAGAGGTGGGGAGAGAGGGCGAGCGAGAGAGAGAGATGCCTTACAAACTTAGTCAGAGGATAAAGAAGGAACAGTGAGAGTTACGGGGTTAGGCCCTCAACGTGCTATCCACCAATCAGCCAGAACATTAAAACCACCAGCCTAACAGCTCACACTGGAGGCACACTGGATCGGACCAGACGGGCTAGGGTTAGGAACCACTGGACACCCCTTCTAAGCTACTTTTAGCTGCATTCATTGTTGACACATATGTGCAAATGCACACACACAGCTTGTCTAGTCCCTGTAGAGAAGAAATACTGCCAACAGAATAGGACTACCTGGAGCACCAGCTGCCTAATAATGCCAGGCGTGGGCTAGTAGAGGGGTATGAAGCCCCCCAGCATTGAGGAGCTGTGGAGCAGTGGAAGAACTGTGTTCTCTGGAGTGATGGTGGTGGAGCTCCATCCAGTACTTTTGGATGAGATGAGTTGGGGATGATTATGAGGTGGGGTGGTGATTATCATCGAACAACCTTACCTCACTAACGCTGCTCTTGTCGCTGAATGCAATCAAATTCTCACAGCAGTGCTCTTTTAAAATGCAGTGGAACACTTTCTTCGCTGGACAGTAGAGACCGTTACTCCAACAGAAGCAGGAAACCCAAGGCAAATTCCTTCCCTGTTGGTCCACTCATCATGAAATTCTGACACAATATTAGGAATAACTGCTAGATTCATTCATAATTATGTTATATATATGTAATAAACAAAGGCTGCATAAAACTGCACAGCAAAATTCTGTGAAAACATAATATTTCACTAAAGGCAAGCAGCCCGGCATCCCCTGGATGAGGCAAAGTACTTAATCACACGTATCCTTTGCCAATAGAATAGGACTCTCTGGAGCAGATAACCATCATGAACCTATTGGCTCCATGCTGCCTAATGCCTAGGAGAGGGCTAGTAGAGGGGTGTAAAGCCCCCCCAGCATTGAGCTGTTCTAAGCTACTTTTAGCTGCATCCATTGCTGACACATATAAGCAAATGCACACACAGCTTGTCTAGTCCCTGTAGAGAAGAAATACTGCCAATAGAATAGGACTACCTGGAGCACCAGCTGCCTAATAATGCCAGGCGTGGGCTAGTAGAGGGGTATGAAGCCCCCCAGCATTGAGGAGCTGTGGAGCAGTGGAAAAACTGTGTCCTCTGGAATGATGGTGGTGGAGCTCCATCCAGTACTTTTAGAGCCTTTAGAAATTGCCTTTATCAGTCACGGCCTTACGACACGATAAGGCAGACGACCTGTAACCTCTGAGCCAAGCTACTGTTCTTCTGAAAGGAAGCATACATAATAATCCCTATCACTTTAACAACCTTCACATAAGCCACTCAGCTGGGATTTACTGTAGAGGGAGCTCTGAGAACTACCTCGGCCCTCGCAGGCAATCTCTGACTGTCTTGGTCTTGAACTAGAACCCATGCATGTACAAAGATCCGGTCAAGTCAATAGAAATGTCCTTCTGTGGCCGTCTGAGGTTTTGAAGCCGATTTCTGAGCTTCACGTGCACCTAAATCACGCCTCAGAAGAGGAAGGACGGAGAAATGTGTGAGGAATGTGAGAGAGAGGAAGCTACGGGAGATTCAACATGCATCCGGTATTGCTGCAATTCACCACAGCCCTAACTACACCTCGCTACAGCCACTGCAGGGCTGCCATGCACCATCCTGGCTGCAGGGGTTTCACAATATCGTGCTAGTTAAGGTGGTGGTCCTAATTACAGCCTCTACTATAACTCCAGCACTGGGACTGACTGGTCATACTGGTTTTAGCTACGCTGCCAGTAAGGATTCAGCACTAGGAGTGTGTCCGAGTCTAAGAATAGACTCTGCCTGTGTCCAAAACATGGCCGGCCTTCAATGTTTATTGACACAAGGTGTCATTTGACTCTTTTACAGATGTAAGCCACGCCAAAACAAAGCCATCAGGTCAGCGCAGGACCAGGAGTACAGCTAGAGGCCGTGTTTGCTCAGAGTAAATGACTCCATCAGTGACATTAGCGCTTGGATGTGGGGTAAAAGGGCGCTCTGATCCACAAATCAAACAGGATACTGCACCGAGGAACGAGCCCGGCAGGTTTGGCCATGTGCCGGAGCTGTTGGAAGTGAGGGATTAGGCCACGGCCTGCGGCCATAATTACAGCCGCTAAAACACAGTATGGGTGAAGAAGCTGCACTTCAAATATTGACAATTACAAAATGTGGCCTACCGACTCCTGACTGAATAATGACGGTCTTTAGACAGGGCGCACGGGCTGCACTTCCGAGCCGCCTTCTGAATCTTGATCACTCCCAGCGAGTGAGGATTAGAGATGCACGGATCCGATATTAGACATTTATCGGGTATCGGTCTCGATATTAACAAAATTAGCTGGATCAGGTATCGGATAATTGGGCCAATTGGTTGGTGTGAGACCTCACTAAATATTTACATGTTTGAGCAAGTTACTTATTTATTCTCAGGTTCAGCTGCTAGATTTTATTTATAATTACACTAAATATGTAAAAATAAGATGAATGACTGTTTGTGTGTTTGACAAAGTGAAGCTACTTATTTTAATGTATTTATGTATTTGAATTATACAAATATTTTAAGAAATTTGACTTCTGCTGTGTCCAGGTCCTGCACCATTGTTTATTTTAGTGACAAATAAATAGTAACTTAGTACATTTATTTATATCTAAGTGTTAATTTGTTATATTTTGTTTTATAAAGTTAGTAAAGTAATGATTAAGTCAATCCTGATGCCTTAAGTCTCTCCAACATGGTGAGGTGTACGGTTTATTAATTTAACAATAGTATCGGATCGGTATTGGGTATCGACCAATATGCTAAGTTTATGTATCTGTATCGAAACTGAAAAGGCCGAATCGGTGCATCCCTAGTGAGGAAATCATCGCTGTATAGTGAAAAACATGTATCTCTAAAACAATGACTTTTGAAAAATAATATATATATATATATATATATATACACAATCCACTTTATCACAGGATTGTATATAGGGAAGTATGACATTGCAGTAATTATATATATAATTACTGCAATGTCATACTTCCCTATATACAATCCTGTGAAAAAGTATATATATACATACAGTGAGTCCAAGAAGTATTTGATCCCTTGCTGATTTTCTTTGTTTGCCCACTAATAAAGACACTATCCTTCTGCACTTTTAATGGTAGATATATTCTAACATGGAGAGACAGAATATCAAGACAAAAATCCAGAATATAATTTTAAAGAATATATTTTAATTAATTTGTATTTCAATGAGGAAAATAAGTATTTGATCCCTCTTGCCAAACACACTCAATACTTAGTGGCAAAGCCTTTGTTTGCAAGCACAGCGGTGAGACGTTTGTTGTAGTTAACCACAAGTTTAGCACACACACCAGGGGGAATTTTGGCCCACTCTTCTTTGCAGATCCTCTCTAAATCATGAAGGTTGGTGGGCTGTCGCTTGGCAACTCTGACCTTCAGCTCCCTCCATAGATTTTCGATCGGATTGAGGTCTGGCGACTGGCTGGGCCACTCCATGACCTTAATGTGATTTTTCTTGAGCCAATCCTTTGTTGCCTTTGCTGTATGTTTAGGGTCGTTATCATGTTGGAAGACCCAACCACGGCCCATTTTCAGATCCCTGGCAGAGGGGAGGAGGTTGTCCCTCAGGATTGTGCGGTACATGGCTCCATCCATCTTCCCAGTGATGCGGTGAAGTAGCCCTGTACCCTTGGCAGAGAAACACCCCCAAAACATTATGCTTCCACCTCCATGCTTGACGGTGGGCACAGTGTTCTTGGGGTCATAGGCAGCATTTTTCTTCCTCCACACATGGCGGGTGGAGTTGAGGCCAAAAAGTTCAATTTTGGTCTCGTCTGACCACAAAACCTTCTCCCAATAACTTGGTTCATCTTTCAAATGATCATTGGCATACTTGAGGCGCGCCTCCACATGTGCTCTCTTCAGCAGGGGTACCTTTCGGGCACTGCAGGATGTGAATCCATTGTTGCGCAAAGTGTTGCCAATTGTTTCCTTGCAAACTGTGGTCCCAGCTGCCTTCAGGTCATTTGCTAACTCCTGCCGAGTGGTTGCAGGACGATTTCTGACTGTTCTCAGCATCATTGCCACCCCACGAGGCGAAATCTTCTTTGGAGCACCGGGCCGAGGTCTGTTGATTGTCATGTTATACTCTTTAAACTTTCTGATAATTGCACCAATAGTTGTTACTTTCACATCCAACACCTTACTAATCTTTTTGTAGCCCATTCCAGCTTTGTGAAGGTCAACAATTCTGACTCTGAGGTCCTGTGACAGCTCTTTGGTTTTACCCATGTTGGAGACTTGAAATCTGTGTGATCTGTCTGATTCTGTGGACAGGTGTTTTTCACACAAGTGATTAGTGAGAACAGGTGGCTTCAGGTCAGGTAACAAGTTGATTGGGAGTGTCTAACTGGTCTGTAAAAGCCAGAACTGCTAATGAATACTAAGGGATCAAATACTTATTTCACTCCATGAAATACAAATCAATTAATATATATTCCTTAGATTTATTTTCTGGATTTTCTTTTTAATATTCTGTCTCTCCATGTAAGAATACATCTACCATTAAAAGTATAGAATGATCATGTCTTTATTAGTGGGCCAACGAAGAAAATCAGCAAGGGATCAAATACTTCTTGGACTCACTGTATATATATATATATATATATATATATATATATATATATATTATTTTTCAAAATAAAATATTATATTAAAAAATATATTAAAACATAAATATTTGTGGTTTAGTTCAACATAATATAAGTAAAACATATCAAACTGAAATATATATATATATTTAAATTAAATTCATGTAAATATATATATACATATGAATATATGAATGTCCTTGCTAGGACGGTCTGATCTGGTCATTGTTGGCCAGCTGTTCCATTTGTAGATGATTTAGTGGACAGTGGAACAGCGGCTGATCTCTAACTGTTCTGAGATCTGTTTAAACCCCTTCCCAGACTGATCTGCATCTCCATCTCCACCCTCCTTCCTGAAGGCCTCAGAGAGCTCTCTGGATCTAGCCATGATGGTGATCTTCTTCACCCCTCACTTCAACCATCAATCAAGATCAGACCACACTAAACATCTGAGGTTTAAATAAGACCCCAGACTCCTCCAGAATAATCCTCTCCAACCATGTTCTGATCATCTGCAGCTGATGTTCTAACATCTGCACCTGCTTCTGATTCTACACATTAGACGGAGTAATACATGTCCGTTGTCAACCCGAGGAGGACGGGTTCCCCTTTTGAGTCTTGGTTCCTCTTGACTGAGGGAGTTTTTCCCTGCCACTGTTGCCACTAGCTGCTCGGACCCGGATCTCTGTGAAGCTGAGGCTAAAATGAGGAACTTTTTCCTCTGAGAAAAATGACATTTCTATTAATTAAAGTTTTTCTTAAAGACGTTTCTGCGGTCCTATGGGTTCTATTATATGGGTTCTATTATCTCCATCTCTCAGACCTGATCTCCATATGTTTAAATATGCTCAAAAGCTCAAAGGTTGTGGTTGTGGGGTGTCCTATAATTTTCACAATACTGTTGTGCTTTGTTAGTAAGGACCTGCTTTGCTTTACATGCCCTGCAGCACTCTCACTCTCTCTCTCTCTCTCTCTCTCTCTCTCTCTCACCCACTCTCTCTCTCCACGCTCCATCAGCTGAAAGTATCGCCCTGTGGTGCTGGAGCAGAGACAACCAGAGAGGAACCAAAACAGGTTGCACATTTACAGGAAAGGGCCATTTTACAGAGAGTCTTACTAAGATCTGCTGCAAAAAAGGCACTGCGAGGCACTTCCTCATTGTGGGACACATTGACGTGATTCACTGGTTGTTTCACAATAATTGGTCGCGAGTTAAGTTACTTATTTAGGTTACGGAGCTCCGAAATTTAATCTTCACAGGAGAAGGAATAAACCTGCTCAACCTTTAATGGAAGTCAATGTGAAAAAGGTTGAATTCCAAGTCATTTCGGAGCATTTCTATTGTCATGAAATCCTGATACGCTATCAAGAATACGACCAAAATAGAGATAGAAGGTTTATGCATGGCAGCGATGTCATTCTGTTCAACGCTGGTGGAAGGTAGGGGCTCCGAGTGGCTCAGCAAGCTGCATTGCCATCAGCAGCCGGAGTCAGAGAGAGCACAGTTGGCAGTGCTCTCTCTCCGGGTGGGAGCCTAGTGTGATTATCATATTATCTATTATCATATTATCTATTATCATATTTCTATTGAATATGAGAGAGAAGAGAGAGAGAGTCCCACCAGTTTGTACAGAAGCCCCTGTAGTTACTACGTTATACACCTTAGTGTGTAATAAGCCTTTCTACCTTAGGGGGTTTAAGCGATGTTGGCCGGCACAGGCACAGGTCTGTTAGCTGGTGTGGCAGAGCTGGGGATCCGGTGCTTTCCTCCTTACCCTTCTAGTGTCGGGAGCACTGCTGCATTGCCAGTGCTAGGGGGAGCTACGAAGAGGTGGGTTAATTGGCAGAAAAAATATAATTACAAAATTACATATTTATTATAAATAAATATAAATAAATGGTGGACGACACTGTGTAAAGGTTATGCATGTGTTGTCCATTTATTTATCTCAAGCACTTATGTAAGTCTATATGAATCTATTCATGCCTTCATTGATACAGTCAGGATATAAAGGCATGAGTGTGAAGTGGAGAACGTCTGTTTAAACAATTAAAAATAGCAAAATCTGCTCCACCTCACATTTCCTAAACTAGGCTCGACAAAAGGGTGTCAAGTTCTAGGACAGGGTTTATTTTGCCATTTGTAATTTGAATATTTTAAAAGAAATAGTCTAAGTCAAATCAACTTAAATAAACTACAATGATATCAGTGGCAAGTTGACCCAGGTAGTTTTACATTTAACTAAGCTGTGGTCAAACTAAACTCATACAATGAAAATTTCATGTTCATTCTGTGTACAAACCTGCACCTTTTTTTTTTTTTAAATATATGTAAACATACGGACGGTTGATCTTTTATTTGTAAAGATGGAGGTAAAATAATTCAACACATAAAACTGAAAAAAAATGTATTAAAAAAATATTTTATTTAATTTGTATTAATTATTTTTTTAATGAAAAGTATTGAAAAATTTGTATTAAAAAAGAGATACACCAAAACAACCAAAAAACAAGGGAAAGGAGTCGTAGGCTTTGTCCCAATTGAGTACTGCACACTACCACTCTAAGGTTTCGACTATGTACTAATCTTAATAGTGCAGGTCTGACAGGTTAGTACACTGTAATATTACCGTACTATCCCATTTTGTACCAACAGGACATGATGAAGTGAGCGTTGCTATGCCAACATAGATCACTGCTGTACTTGCATCATTATCCGCCATATTTATTTATTTACTTGAGTAGCTCCTCCCTTTTCCGCTTCACATTGCATGGAGGATCATAGTGTCTGTCCTAACTGATTCTGAATTTGCTGAATATCGTGAAAATTTAAGTACACTCACACTCACGAACTAGTCAGCACTACTAATTAGTGCGCAATTGGGACGCACCCCAATTGGGCCCCAGTATCTTTTACACTTAACTAAACCGTGGTCAAACTAAACTGCTACAGTGAAACTTGACTGTACACAGAACATACAAATAAATGCTAACTGTGATTTGCTGTGCCCGCCGGCCTTGACCAGAGGTGAGAAATTCCACATTTAGTACATTTAGTATCAGCGTCTGCATGTGGTTTATGTTCAACCAGGACTGAAAGGCTGGAGTGGCCTGGGGATGGTGACACAATGGAAAAGCAAGATGCCGGCTTAAATAAACATGTGAGCGGAGACAGATGTGATCGCCACGTCCTGTGCATGTGCACTGCAGTTACCTTTCACCTGACCGCGCTGCGTTTTTGGCGGCTATCTGATTCGAGTCACTCACTCGCATCAAAACAAACACGGCTGTCGTCCGCCCGGTGCGGGGATTAGGAATTCCAGCCGGACTTGTCAACACATGTGATTGAGGCGGCCTGTGGGCAGACACGGCCTCTGGCTTCGAGTAGCACCTCGGGACGGACCCTCAGGCACCTTTCACTTCTCTCCTGCCTTCTACTGCAGTGCAAAAACACTGAAGAAGCCAGTGCCTCACTCGGGGCGTGTGTGTTGTTCGAGTGTGTGTTGGGGTGGGATATACAGTACTGTCCTAAAGCTTCTTATCTGGGCAGTAAGTGTTTATTAGCTCAGTAAAACACTAATATTAGAATAAACACATTAATAACACTGTTATTATGTTGATGATGTTCACTGGTGATGATGATCACCACCCTACCTCATCATCCCCAACTCCCCAACTCATCCTAAAAGTACTGGATAGAGACCCACCACCATCATTCCACACAGCTCAATGCTGGGGGGCTTTATACCCCTCTAGCCCACGGCTGGCATTAGGCTTCACAGAGTCCTATTCTATTGGCAGTACTTCTCTACAAGGACTAGACAAGCTATTTAGTGCACATTTGTGTGAGCAATGGGTGCTAAATGAATTCGTTAGAAAGGGTGTCCACAATTATTTGGACGCCATTTTCATCTACTCAGTTTTTTCTGATTTGAATCTGTTTTTTTTGTTTTGTTTTTTTAGACTTTAATGATGAATGAGCCAATAGAAATGTTCCAAAATGACTAAATGAATAAATCGTTTACATTGACTTCCACTGAAAGTCTTATTATGAAACCCAACAATATGACAAACATAAGCAATGTTCGAGCTGCAGCAGTTACGGCTAAATCAGCCACAAACTTCTCGAGATGATGTGTGCTTTCCTCAAGAGCACAACCCCTCCGAACGCTGCTGATGAATTTCACACTGCACCTCAGTTGACCCCTATTTGCTGGATTAAATGGCCTGACAGACCTCACTTGACCTTTGGACCTGTGTGCACGCATACGCACTGCTGAATTAGTCAAATGACACGAACACAAACAGCTTCTCTTGTACTCAAGGATTCTGTCCGCTAAGCAAATGCAGGAGGACGATAAACAACAGCGAAGGAGGAGGATTGATTACAAGGCCTCGGTCTTATCAGCTCTTACTGCACCGCCTATTCCAATACCTCACTCCCAGCAAGGCCCGGCTTCCCAAAAGCATCTCGGTGTGAGGACTGTCTGAGGTAGTAGAGAGAGTGCTCAGTATGCTGCTCACTCGACCATTTAATGGTCATCTGCATGCTGAGATGCTTTCAGGAAGCCCAGAACCCAGCCTGGACCGTCATACGACACAGGGCCGGAGACATACTGTAGTACAGAGGTTCACTAACAGCAGAGTGGACTCTAACAGCAGAGTGGACTCTAACAGCAGAGTGGACACTAACAGCAGAGTGGACACTAACAGCAAGGGGCTGAATGATTATTCTGACCACACTGCGCTATTCTACAGTAAAACACATTCGTTATGCTGTAACAGTCCTTGTTACAGTGCTGGTACAGCTGCTTAGGCTGTTGTTAGAGACTACCATTCTTTGCCAGATGAGAACAACAGAACAATGTGTGTATATATATATATATATATATGTATCTATATATATATAAAAGAAAGGAACAATTTATGAAACTAAGGAAACATTTTTTTAAATCGAGGAAACAACTTATTAAAGTGAGGGAACAACTGAGGGATTGACTTATTAAACTGAGAAACAATATATTAACCTGAGGAAACGACTTATTAAAAACAGAGGGAACGACTTATTAAAAACAGAGGGAATGACTTATTAAAAAAACGAGGGAACGACTTATTAAAAAAACGAGGGAACGACTTATTTAAAAAACGAGGGAACGACTTATTTAAAAAACGAGAGAACGACTTATTAAAAAAACGAGGGAACGACTTATTAAAAAAACGAGGGAACGACTTATTAAAAAAACGAGAGAACGACTTATTAAAAAAACGAGGGAACGACTTATTAAAAAAACGAGGGAACGACTTATTAAAAACAGAGAGAACGACTTATTAAAAAACGAGGGAACGACTTATTAAAAAAACGAGGGAACGACTTATTAAAAACAGAGAAAACGACTTATTAAACCAATGGAAAGATTTACTGAACTAAAAAAAAAACAAAAACATTTCATAAACTTAGGGAAAGACTTATTACAGTGAGGGAATGATTTATTAAACTTACTAACTTTTATTAAACAGAGGGAACAACTTATTAAACTAAGAAATTATTTATTAAACAAAAAAAAATCAAGGGAACTTATTAAAAAACAAGGAAACAACTTATTCAACCAAAGGAACAACTTATTAAACTAAGAAATGATTTATTTAACAGAGGGAGTGATTTATTAAAAACCAAGGGAACAAGTTATTAAACTGAGGGAACGACTTATTAAAGCGAGGTAACGGCTTTTTAAAGCGAGGTAACGGCTTTTTAAAGCGAGGGAACGACTTATTAAAGCGAGGGAACGACTTATTAAAGCGAGGGAACGACTTAAAGCGAGGGAATGACTTTTTAAAGCGAGGGAACGACTTATTAAAGCGAGGGAACGACTTATTAAAGCGAGGGAACGACTTCTTAAAGCGAGGGAACGACTTAAAGCGAGGGAACGACTTTTTAAAGCGAGGGAACGACTTAAAGCGAGGGAACGACTTTTTAAAGCGAGGGAACGACTTTTTAAAGCGAGGGAACGACTTAAAGCGAGAGAACGACTTTTTAAAGCGAGGGAACGACTTTTTAAAGCGAGGTAACCACTTATTAAAGCGAGGTAACGACTTATTAAAGCGAGGGAACGACTTTTTAAAGCGAGGTAACGACTTAAAGCGAGGGAACGACTTTTTAAAGCGAGGGAACGACTTATTAAAGCGAGGGAACGACTTTTTAAAGCGAGGGAACGACTTATTAAAGCGAGGGAACGACTTTTTAAAGTGAGGGAACGGCTTATTAAAGCGAGGGAACGACTTTTTAAAGCGAGGGAACGACTTTTTAAAGCGAGGGAACGGCTTATTAAAGCGAGGGAACGACTTTTTAAAGCGAGGTAACGACTTAAAGTGAGGGAACGACTTTTTAAAGCGAGGGAACGACTTTTTAAAGCGAGGTAACGACTTTTTAAAGCGAGGTAACGACTTAAAGTGAGGGAACGGCTTTTTAAAGCGAGGGAACGACTTATTAAAGCGAGGGAACGACTTTTTAAAGTGAGGGAACGGCTTTTTAAAGCGAGGGAACGACTTATTAAAGCGAGGGAACGACTTTTTAAAGCGAGGGAACGACTTTTTAAAGCGAGGGAACGACTTATTAAAGCGAGGGAACGGCTTTTTAAACTAAAGAACTGTTTACAATTTATTAAAAGGGAACGTTTTATGTCTCTAAATATTCTTTTTCTAACCTGAGGCTGAAGCCGGCTATGCCCTAAATTCTCCCTCTGGACAAACCCTCCTGCTGAAACCATCAGGCTACTTTCTCAACCCCAACATGTTGTCAGACACGTCCCCTCTCACCCAGAGCCGAGCCGAGGAGAGCAGAGGAGAGCAGAGGAGGACAGGAATAACTCTGCGTGGAAATAGAGTCGGTTACTCCTGCAGGTGGGGGTGAGGGTGGGGGTGTGGGTGTGGGTGGGGGTGTGGGTGAGGGTGGGGGTGTGGGTGAGGGTGGGGGTGTGGGTGAGGGTGTGGGTGAGGGTGGGGGGGCAGGAGAGAGAGAGAGAGAGAGAGAGAGAGAGGGGGGGGGAGAGAGAGAGAGGGGGGGGGGGCAGTCGGTCGGGGCTCTATTTGGTCCCTGTCCGGAGCTTTCCAGCAAAGTTCGCGTTACATAAGACGGATCGCCGAAGCTTCAGCCAGCTAAAGAAGGAGACCTGGCTCGAGCTCCGCCATTAAAACTGGGGGGGGGGGCTGAAACCCCTCATTTAGAGCCCCTGGAGGAATGAAGAGCCCCTGAGCAGGTTCAGGGGGCTGGAGGAGCCGCTCTGGAGCAGCTGGGTCAGCCTGAGAAGTTCAGCTTCGCCGCTTTTCGCTTTGGTCCGGATTCGATTCCGCGACTCAGCCACTGAACTGATCCGCTTAAAAAAGGAACAGCCGCCGTGAAAGTGAACAGCCAGGCAGCCCGAAACTAACAGCCGAGCCCCGTAAAGCGCCCTAAAGCCGGAGACACCGCGCGAAGCCGCTGCGCTCGGACGCTCGCACGCATTTGGGCAGCAGCGGCCGGCCAGTGGATCACTCACCCGCTGAAGGTCAGACGGTGCACTCGGGGCACGAGCAGCTTTCCGAACTAGCGCGCGGCTCGGTGTCGCTCTCGGAGTCTCGGAGCCGCGCTGGTACCGGTTCCTGCTCTGCTCTTCTGGAAGTGAAAGTGCCGGACAGCCCCTCCGCCGCCTCTTCGTCAGTGTAGCCCCCCGGTCCGCGCGGTCCGTCACCGCCGTTTGTTTTCTATGCGCGCTCTGCGCTGCTAAGTGCGGCTCGCGCAGCGACTTTTCGGTCACCTGCACGCGCTTGTGACAGCGCGGCCACCAATCACAGCGCCGCTGCTGCATTGTGGGAAGTGTAGTTGGACGCGGTGACGCGCCGCGACGGTTCCGTTTCCAGAGCGCGCAGTTTATTACGCTTTTAGCGCGCGACACTTTTTAATGTAAACAATATGCTAATGCG
This sequence comes from Salminus brasiliensis, assembly GCF_030463535.1. Classification (NCBI taxonomy): domain Eukaryota; kingdom Metazoa; phylum Chordata; class Actinopteri; order Characiformes; family Bryconidae; genus Salminus; species Salminus brasiliensis. Next base: position 32,036,490 of record NC_132898.1, read on the forward strand.
CTTTATTCTGCTTTTTTAATTTATATTTTTTACAGTTTTTGAAAATGTAAATAAAAACATGTGTGAACCATTTTATTATTTTCTTATTAAAAAAACTATTTCTGTTTTTATTTTATTCTATTTTAATCTTTTAACCATTTAATTTGTTTTTATTCTGTCTTATAAATATTTAAATTTTATTCTAGTTCTATCTTAAATCTTTCCATTTCTATTCTACTTGTCTTAAATATTTTTATTTTGATTTTGTTTCTGTATTTTAAACATTCCTATTTTTGTTTTTTTTTAAATAAAATATTTATATTTTATTCAATGTCTGTCTTTTCATTTGTATGTTTTTATTCCATTTGTCTTTTAGATTTTTGTTGTTTTACTTCTATTTTAAATATTTATATTCTATTTCTTAAATGTTTCCAAATTATTTCTGTCTTCAGATTTCTATTTGTTTTTATATTTCCATCTTAAACATCCTTTTTCTGCCTTTTCTCATCTTTTAAATATTTTTTCTATTTCTGTATTCTGATTTATTTCTAATTTTATTTGATTGTGTCCCTCGCTGTAAAGCACAGTGTAAAACTTAGTTTTAAAAAGTGCTCTATATGCCTATGCTTATTATATTTTAGACTGTACCCAGAGCTAAATATCATTGTTGCATTGTCTCCAATAACCACATCTTCCTCTTTTCTAAGTTAATAGACTTATAACGTGACACTATATTGAGTTAATCCATAAATCACATGCGAACGATAATCCACAGCTGTCTGAAACAAGATAACTGCCTCGCTGCCTCATAGGTCAGTATTACAGAAGTCAGCATGGTGACGGTGTCTGTAAGAGAGTCACGAAGGCAGAAGTACATCCTGCTCTTCAGCGGTGTTGACATTATCCATTACCATTTTTTGTAAACACTCTTTCTTTTCCTCTTCTTCCTGGTCAGGGTTGTGGTGGGTTTGTAGCCTACCTGGAATCACTGGGCACAGGTCACAAGGCCCAACCCCTGGTCAGTGGAGCACTTCCTGTGGCACCAGGGTCCCCCTTTATTTATTTAATTATTTTAATACATTTAAGAGGCTAGAACACTGCACTTGAAATGGGACATGACTTGGTGCCTCTAACTGTATAAAATAATACAGTAGACAACATTTTACATTTCAGAAAGCTGGAAATGCAGCTGTAATTATAGATTTGCACAAGTTAAAAAAGCAACAGGTCAGTAAAATTAAAACCAATCAATAAAAACTACTTTGTAAAAATAAATTAATGGGTCTAATATAAAAAAGCTACTTACTTAAAATTGAACTGCTACTGGTTTTAAGATTAATATATAAACAACCTCTGTTCTGATTGGCTGCCCTGTGTGGTGACCCATCCACAAAACACTCCAAACTGAAGCACCCTTTATCTCTTCTGTGTAAATGTGTAGGGATAAACTACCGCAGACGGAAGTTAAGCGCAGGCATGTAGTTTATGACCTCACAAAAACTATTAATTTAAAGTTCAGTGGATCATGTATGGGTCAGCATGTTCAGAAAATGTAATGTTTAAATAACTCAAACATGCCCATCTAAAAGTAGTACGGTTAGAAACGCAGGTTTTGAAGATACAGGCCCTTTACTGCCTTCATGACACCAACACCCACTTCTCCTCAAACACTCAGACGCCACAGGGTGGCAGCATTTCTCTTCTTAGCCGGCAAAACAAAACAAAAGCACAACAAACATTACAGTCAGGTCGATACTTGATCCTTTTTATTACAACAAACATGTCACAACCCAGTCACTCACATAAAATCATTCATAAGCTTTCAATGAAGAACCAAAGCAATTGATCTCAGCACCACGTCCCATAAGAAAACGGAATTTGAGTGACATTACCACTGGAGGCGCTAATCAAGAAAACAAAAAGCTGCATTCTGTGAACATCCATCCACAAGCCATTCAATTTGCCAAACATGCATGATTGTAGAGTTGGAGAGCTGCATCTATGTGCCCCTCCCAAGTAAATACTCAAGTCTATAAAATGGCAACTCCTTTGCTCCTACAGCGAACACAGAGCTAATAGCTACTCAGAGTAGTTTACATCACAACAATGGGCTCCATTGAATTCAGAACACACACCATTGGAAAGGCAAGGAGAAGGAGGAGGAGGTGGAGGAGAAGGGAGGAGCCCAGCCCATGATCACAATCAGTTTGCCCTCTGCAGACAGCTCTATACAGGACAAAGCATGAAGCTCCCTCTGAATCTGTACTTTTCCACCTTAACTATCTAATCACCAACTGATTGTTTAGCACACGGTCAACTTAAACTGAATTTGTGTATGCAGAGCACATACCATCACCCATACCTATCCCACGCCACTACGAATTACTGCCAGACGACCTGACCTTCTAGCCCATCTATACATAAAGTGAATCAACATGTGCAGATGCCTTACGTGCATCACGATCAGCCATTTACAACAGCCTGAGAGCAGAGAATTAAACCAGGACCACACAAGCATGGAAAGGTACATGCAAAAATGCCATGTCGCTTCCTCACAGCTGCTTCCTTCAACGCCCCGTTCGCCTCTCCACGAAACCAGATGCTGAAAGTCGCCCTTCTGCACCGATCTGAAACCAGTCCTTCACTTATAGTGGTAAGCAGTTGGATTTGGGTAAGAAGGGCCACCTCCTACCCAAAATCCACAAGAGCGGAACTCACAAGGCCTGTCTCCACCCGCGCGAATAAGACACCCGTGAACCAAAGCAGTACTCCTGCAGAACGTGCACGCTAGAACATCAGAGAAAGGCCCGGGCAGGATGATCCTCAGGGGTGGAAACAGGCCTTCATACTTAATTCTCCACTGTCGCTAGACAGCGCTCATCTAAGTGCATGAGGATGTGGGGTACTGAGGGTCCCACCAGTCCATAAGACGCACACTGTGGACGGGGTCCAGCACCACTTGAATGCCCTGCTCGCCTCGTAACTTCTTGCCCCGCATGACGGGGGAGTCCTGGAACTCCAGCCGTACTCTGTGGTGCCTCATGTCTGTGCTCACGTTGATGGTGAACTGAAAGAGAGAGGTGGAGCCAGTTAGAGTACTGCTACGGATTAGGGCCATCAATATTGATTAGGCGCAGCAGTTCAGGAGCGTGTAGAATAATTCTGAGGAATAATGAAGCAAATCAGGAGCCCAAACAATATTAATAAATTCTATAAAGGAAACAAGTCAATGTGCCTTTATTAGGATTTAATTTAATAAACATTTTATGCAATAATTTTACACTTATTTACTCATTTTTATTTATTTATATTTTATAGCATTCAGGTTATGAATGCATCCCATTGGAATACATTTTTTGCATGCATACATAAAGCGAAAACCCCAATCTGATCGATGACTGAGCCAAAAGGCCTTTTCAAATTCTGAACTTTGATCACAGATCGCAGATCAGAGCTTTGATATTTAATCAAAATGATGTTCATTAAAAGATCAAGTGGGAGCAGCAATCCGAGCAACGCTGAGTCACTGACCAGAGTTAGTGTCATGCCCATGACGACAGAGATGAAGATGAAGTTGAGCGTAGTGACTCGCAACAGGTAGCAGTCGGAGTCCGGGTTCGTGAGGACGTCCTTATACTGCCTGGGACGCTCCAAACCCCTGCTGCAGCCGTTCTTCACCTTTGCAGGCTGAAAGTTAAGGGACAGCAATGACAAATCTGATGCCACCTGTAGCAACGTGACCCTTGTGTGGAGTAATGAATCTCAAAAGTAAAAACTATACACCTGTACCTGCTTCACAAATTTGAAGTTGAATTCCCACATGGGTTCAGCTCTACTTCCAGACACCTTGTTGACCCAAAACAGCAAACACTGTAATGAGAGAGAGAGAGGGAGAAGCTTGTTCTATAGCCTGAATGACACACCAAGGGCATTTGGTAGAAAAGAGGGCCAGAATTTTTAAGGCGAACCTTGGAATTGAGCAGCGTGGTTGGAGTAGACTCGGGGAGCGGGGGACACTTGGACACTCGCAGGCTGAATGGCTCATACAGATGAAAGAGGGAGCGGATCACGCGGGCACGGAGACAATACATTCTTGAAATGGAGTCTGGCTGAAGGCGAGAAGGGAGATCTGCATCAAGACTGTAGTGTCTGAGAGAGAGAGAGAGAGAGAGAGAGAGAGAGAGAGAGAGAGAGAGAGAGAGAGAGAGAGAGAGAGAGAGAGAGAGAGAGAGAGAGAGGAGGTGATCAGTGGTTGCATCACTCAATCTCATTTAGTCACAGTAATTGAGAAAGGAAGTAAACCCTTAAGCCTCATCTCAAAACAACGGATGTCAATTGAGCAAAAGGAGGGAGGAGGGGAGCCAGCCACACCGCCATAAATATTTGCTGTCTAAACCAGGGATGGCAGTTTGCGCCGATTTCCCCATTTTAACACACCTGGCAAACCAGCAAAACTTTGCAGGACTCATTAAACAGATATATCTCAAATCAAGAGACATTTATTTATTTATTTATTTATTTAATTAACACACACACACACACACACACACACACACACACACACACACACACACACGGGAAATATAGTAATAAATAAATATCAGAAAAGAGAATATGAGATTACTATATAGCAACAGTAACCCATGCATGCAAACAAACTGACAAGACTGTGCATAGATACATTTGAACTTATTTTTAAAAATATAAATTAAACAAATTAAATTAATAAATTGCCAATGACCATTTTTGCCAAAGCCTTTCAGATCTCTGATGTTGATCAAAAGCTAATTTCTCAAGGGAAAATAAGGAGGCAATTTGGAAAAACCACAGATTTAGAGATGGGGCTGTTGAGAAGACTATAAAAGACAAACATAATAAAGACTGGTCCTTTTTTCATAACCAAATGCATCCTCAAGCTTATTATTTAAGTACAAACCCACATTTCTAGCAGTCTGAAAACACCTCCTTTGCTCAGTATATTCAGGTCTTGCTGATTTGCCTATAATATCCCTAAAACACGGACTGAGTAATGATACCAAAGTCCAGCAGTTTGCTGAGTTTCTTGCTCAAACAGACTTAATAAATCTGGCAATTAATAGGTGAGTCAAATCAGGTGAGCTTGAGAAGGAAAAGCACAAAACTGTGGAGGAACCCAGTCCTCCAGGACCAAAACTGCCCACCCCTGCGCTAAAATGATGGCAACGTTCCCTCACTTTAATAAAATCACTGCCTCAATTTGATATAGTCCCCTTTCACATATTTATTAATTTTCAGATTCTTGTTAACCACCAAAGTTAACCAAAGTTTTCAAAGAGTTTAAACCCAACTTCTAGCAGGTGGAGACCTTTGAGCAAATTCTATGTCTGGTGTTATGAGGATCATCTAGACCCATAGCCCTACCGCTTATACAGCCGTGTCCAAAATGCAGCAGTACAGGTGACCGTCCAGGAATTCCTGCAGATCAGTGCAAACCTGCAGACGTCTTCAGGGCGTATGTATGCAGCGAGTACATGCCATATGTCAATAGGATACTCCTCTCCATCAGTGCTTTCGCTATTTTCTAGAATACAAGCAGCACATAAATACACATCACTAATGTTGGATACTGGCAAAACAAGACTGAACTACATCAGAGACCACATTACCAACAGATATACTGGTTCACTCACTGCCAAGAGGCGTTAAAACCAACCAGCAAGATTTATTTATTACAGTATTGGCAGGTCCCTTATAACTTGGGCTAGCAGTTCTCAGTCATTGTGCTTGTGTGTAGTTGGATCAGGCCGATACCTTTGCGTCTCTTATTTTTCTTCTTATGCGAGACCCTGCCTTCGCCGTCACCTTCCTCCGAGTCCAGCTCCTCGCTGCTGTCATGGACATCTTTGCTCACGCCGGCTGCTGACGACAGCACTTCTTGTACAGGACCCTGGGAGGCCTCGAGCCCACAGAGTAATTTCACTGAAGCAAAAGACAAATAAGAAGTGGTCAGAAGCGGGTAGAGAAGCCTAAAGAAGCCAAGTTATGCTTCTGCGTTGAATCTGTGCCGTAGACTCATGCACACTTCTTCAGCAGGCAGTGCAGTTTCAGATATCGGAAAGCAAACAATCAATTTAACAAACCTAGAGGAGGTAATATTGTAAAATGACCATTTTTATATACATTTAGAACTTGGGTAGGTTTAAATAACTGAAAAATAAGACCAAAAACTGTGAATACAATAAAAACATGCAGTTGGTCAGTACTCTTTTCAGAACTGGCCTTCAAATTAAAGTGTATTGTCACATTGTGATAACTGTCAAAGCATTTAATATAAAAAATTAGATGGAAAATAAGAAAAAAGGTTAAAAAAATAGGAATATGTAGTGATATAAAATACATTAAAATAAAATAAGCTGGTAAGCATGTGGGTTGTTCGTGAGAGTGTATTTGAGCAGCTGAAAGTATGCCATCATAACTACAGGACATAAATAAAAATAGCTTTGAAGACATGAAGAAATATCAGGTCAGCTTCAGTTGATGCTCAATATCAGAACTGACAAAGAATAATCAATCAACGCTGTCCCACATCTACATAAAACCCAGCACACGGTCACTGCTCAGTTACAACTCTACTTACTGACGTACTGGCACTGTACAAAGCCTCAACAGCAAGAGCAGAAACAAAGCCGGAGTCCAGCAGAGTTTGCTGAGTTTCTTGCTCAAACAGATTTAATAAACCTGGCAATTAACAGGTGAGTCGACTCAGGTGAGCTCGAGAAGGAAAAGCACAAAACTGTGGAGGAACCCGGCCCTCCAGGACCGGAACTGCCCACACCTGCGCTAAAGTAGGATAGATCGATTGATCGATAGATACTTTATTAATCCCAAAGGAAATTTTGCAGCCAGTAGCAGTAACAATTTTTACAGCAAAAATGAATAAATAAAGGTAACTATAAATGACACCATCAACTATAGATACGCATCTCCCTTTTTACAATGAGGCATGAATTAACTATTAACTCCAAGTTATAAAATATCAATTACAGAACATTTCCAATAAATAAATACCATAATAGTAGAAGAAGAATATTTTGACTTAAAATGTTCCCTCACTTTATTAAGTCATTAACCTAATTTGGTAAACTGTCCTTTGACATTTCATAATTTGTCATTATTAATAAATGTCAATACCTGCCTTTAAAAGGTGGATAAATTACTGGCAATTTAACACACCATTCCCTCCATTTATTAATCAACCCTCCAATAAATAAATGAATTTTCTTTATTAATATTTAGACTTTAAATAATAACCATAATTTAATCAATTGTGGCCTTTGATATATTTCATAATTTGCCATTATCATTAAATGTCAATACCTGCATTTATGGGGTAATAAATCACTGCCAATTTAACAAACCATTTCCTCCATTTATTAATTAATCAACCCCTCCATAATTTCTTTTTTTGTTTATGAATATTTAGTGACTTTAAATAACCATAATTTGATCAGTTGTAGCCTCTGATATTTAATAATTAGTCATTATTAATAAATATCAACACTTGCCTTTATATGGTTAATAATTCATTGGCAATTTAACAAATCTTTCCCTACATTTATTCACCAACCCTTCCATAAAAAATATTTACTTTTATTCATTACATTATTGAGACTTTAAATCATTAACATAATTTGATACATAGTCTCATTTGATATATTTAATAATTTGTCATTATTATTAAATGTCAATACCTGCATTTATAGGGCTGATAAATGTAACAAATCATTCCCTCCATTTATTAATCAATCCCTGCATTAAATAATTTAATTTTCTTTATTAATATTTAGAGACTTTAAATCACTACCATAATTTGGTCAATTGTGGTATTTGATATATTTAATAATGTATCATCATTATTATTAAATGTCAATACCCATTTTTAAGGCTGATAAATGTAACAAATCATTCCTTCCATTTATTAATCAACCCCTGCATTAAATAATTTAATTTTCTTTATTAATATTTTGAGACTTTAAATCATTAACATAATTTGATAAATTGTGGTATTTGATATATTTAATAATGTATCATCATTATTATTAAATGTCAATACCCACATTTTTAAGGCTGATAAATTTAACAAACTGTTCCCTCCATTTATTAATCAACCCCTGCATTAAATTATTTTATTTTATTAATATTTAGAGACTTTAAATCATTACCATAATTTGATATTTAATAATTTATCATCATTATTATTAAATGTCAATGCCCACATTTTTAAGGCTGATAAATGTAACATCATTCCCTCCATTTATTAATCAACCCCTGCATTAAACAATTTAATTCTCTTTATTAATATTTTGAGACTTCAAATCATTACCATAATTTGATCAATTGTGGCTCTTGGTATATTTAATAATTTGTCGTCAATACCTGCCTTTATGGGGTTAATAAATCAATGGCAATTTAACAAACTTAAATAATGTATTAAATTAAATTAAAAATCTTGACACGTGACAGAGCTTCAACTCTTCCGCTCCTGGCCTTTGTGATCTCCGGTGGGAGGGGCGCTCCTCCCCGGTGGGAGGGGCACTCCTCTCCGGTGGGAGGGGCACTCCTCTCCGGTGGGAGGGGCACTCCTCTCCGGTGGGAGGGGCACTCCTCTCCGGTGGGAGGGGCACTCCTCCAGCCAATCAGCTGCACCGGCTGCTCCCTTCATTTCGGCTCCTTACAGCTTACCTTCCTTTTCTATGGCGTTGGCCACCGCCTTCTTCACTCTCCCCGACTTCACGATGGCAGGGTCCGCGTTGGCGTAGTCAGCCACCGTCACTGCGGAGCAAGAGTCGGCAAAGTCACACAACCGGCGGCGCGCCCGGGAAAGTCACATTAGCCTAGCCTGCTAGCTGCTCGAGCGACCCGTTACCTGACTCCGAGCAAACATCGCCGGCTCGAAACTTCAGCCGTTTTCTGTTCCCTTTCTTGGGCATGACGACGACGCGAGTGTGTGGCCGTTTACCGAGGCTGCGCGCCCTGCCATGTCTGCAGCAGAGGTGGCGAAAAGCGGAGAGGAATGAGAGAGAGAGTGGGGTAAGCTCCTCCAGGATCTTCAGCCATCATGGAACTGGCCCTGCCGAGCGGCGCGCGTTCACGCGAGACTTCAGAAGGGGGGCGAGGACTGCGATTGGCTGAGGCGCAGCAGTCCTAACTCGGCCCACCAATCAGGAGCGGGTATTCGAAAACGCATTACGTAATCGCGAGTGGAAGGGCCTGGATGAGGGCGTGGCAAAGTGCTCACGGTCTGACCAACCTTGTGGACAAAAGTATTGGGACGCCTGCTGCTCTTTCATTGTTTATTGCTTCTTCTCTCTCTGCAGCCCAGGGAAGAAGACTATCTGCTAGATTTTGGAGAAGCTGTGAGGATTTGATTGCATTCAGCGACAAGGATGTTGGATGATGATGATGATGACCACACCTAATCATCCTTCATCACCCTTAACTCCCCAACTCATCCCTTCTAAAAAGTACTGGATGGAGCTCCTCCACAGTCACTCCAGAGAACACAGCTCTCCCACTGCTCCACAGCTCAATGCTGGGGGGCTTTATACCCCTCTACCCCTCACGCCTGCATTATTAGGCAGCATGAAGCCAATCGGTTCATAATGTTGATCTGCACCAGAGAGTCCTATTCTATTGGCAGTACTTAGAGTACTCCTCTACAAGGACTAGACAAGCTGTGTGTGTGCATTTGCTGCACATCTGTGTCCACAAATATTTGGACATATTGTGTAACTAGTAGTGATTTATTAGTTTTTTGTGTGTATTAAACAAGTTCAGCCTAATGATACTATTTGCTCCAAGTTTTCCAAAAGTGTACATCGCTAATCAATTTAACAACAAAAATAGAAGAAGAAGAAAAATCACAAACTGGACAATATAAAAATGAATCATTTAGAGATAAGGAATAAAAATATATGAGCATATAGCATATATGAGAGCAAGGCCAGTTGTGCTCTCTCCGGGTCTGGTTGCTGATGGCAAGCAGCATGGGGTCAAACCAGCAATGCTTGTGTCAATGCTGTGTCCGAAACTGTGCCCTATTCACTACGTAGTGCACTACGTTGGGGTTTCTCCATTTTGTAGGGGTGTCTGAAATTGTCAGTGCAGTGTTCCACCATGTATTATTATTATTATTATTATTATTATTATTATTATTATTATGGGATTAAATAAAAAAAAAAATCTCACTGTGGTCTCAGTATACAGCATTGGAACTGTATACTGTATAGTTATACTAGTTACACTACAGTACATATATCAACAAAATGTACCATTTAAACCAGGGGGGTGCAAACCTTTGTATAAGGCTGTGTGTGTATGTATATCTGTGTGTGTATGTATATGTGTGTATGTATATCTGTAAATAATATTGTTTATTGCTTTTTTAATTCTTATTTATATTGTGTATATAGTGTAAATTATTTATCTAAATTTGTGTAACTGAGTGTCCTGCTATCCCTTTCTGCTGTTACACTGTGAATTTCCCCACTGCGGGACTAATAAAGGACTATCTTATCTTATCTTATCTTATCTTATACATATGCATGCATGTATACTATAGTATAATACTGTATTCTACACTGTGTGCAGAATTATTAGGCAAATGAGTATTTTGATCACATCATCCTTTTTATACATGTTGTCCTACTCCAAGCTCTATAGGCTTGAAAGCCAACTACCAATCAAGTAAATCAGGTGATGTGCATCTCTGTAATGAGAAGGGGTGTGGTCTAATGACATCAACACCCTATATAAGGTGTGCTTAATTATTAGGCAACTTCCTTTCCTTTGGCAGAATGGGTCAGAAGAGAGATTTGACGGACTCTGAAAAGTCAAACATTGTGAGATGTCTTGCAGAGGGATGCAGCAGTCTTGAAATTGCCAAACTTTTGACGCGTGATCACCGAACAATCAAGCGTTTCATGGCAAATAGCCAACAGGGCTGCAAGAAACGTGGGGGGGTGCAAAATGCAAAATAACTGCCCGTGAATTGAGGAAAATCAAGCGTGAAGCTGCCAAGATGCCATTTGCCACCAGTTTTGCCAAATTTCAGAGCTGCAACGTTACTGGAGTATCAAAAAGCACAAGGTGTGCGATACTCAGGGACATGGCCAAGGTAAGGAAGGCTGAAAAACGACCACCTTTGAACAAGAAACATCAGATAAAACGTCCAGACTGGGCCAAGAAATATCTTCAGACTGATCTTTCTAAGGTTTTATGGACTGATGAAATGCGAGTGACTCTTGATGGGCCAGATGGATGGGCCCGAGGCTGGATCAGTAAAGGGCAGAGAGCTCCACTCCGACTCAGACGCCAGCAAGGTGGAGGTGGGGTACTGGTAAGTGCTGGTATCATCAAAGATGAACTTGTGGGACCTTTTTGGGTTGAGGATGGAGTGAAGCTCAACTCCCAGACCTACTGCCAGTTTCTGGAAGACACCTTCAAGCAGTGGTACAGAAAGAAGTCGGTATCGTTCAAGAAAAACATGATATTCATGCAGGACAATGCTCCATCACATGCATCCAAATACTCCACAGCGTGGCTGGCCAGTAAAAAAATGATGACATGGCCCCCTTGTTCACCTGATCTGAACCCCATAGAGAACCTGTGGTCCCTCATGAAATGTGAGATCTACAGGGAGGGAAAACAGTCCACCTCTCTGAACAGTGTCTGGGAGGCTGTGGTGTCTGCTGCACGCAATGCTGATCAGAAACAGATCAAGCAACTGACAGAATCTCTGGATGGAGGGCTTTTGAGTGTCATGGTAAAGAAAGGTGGCTGTATTGGTCACTGATTTGTTTGGTTTTGTTTTTGAATGTCAGAAATGTTTATTTCTAAATGTTGTTATATTTGTTTACCTGGTGAAAATAAAAGTGAGATGGGTATATATTTGTTTTTTATTAAGTTGCCTAATAATTCTGCACAGTAATGGTTACCTGCACAAACAGATATCCTCCTAAGATAGCCAAACCTAAAAAAAACCCACTCCAACTTCCAAATATATTAAGCTTTGATATTTGAGTTATTTGGGTTAATTGAGAACATGGTTGTTCAATAATAAAAAGAATCTTCTCAAATACAACTTGCCTAATAATTCTGCACACTATTATATTCTATACTGCATGTATACGTTCCTTTTATACAAAACCGTGTGTGTGTCTGGTCTCTATCTGTGAGGAGTTTGTGGAGGAGTTTGCGCCCACGTTTCCTCTGGATTCCTTCCTCTTTCCAAAAAAAAAAAAAACATGATAGCTGAACTGGCTATGATCACGTGTGTGTGTGGTACATTGTGATGGACTGTTAACCCACCTTAAGCACTAGCAATGCTCCCAACACTGGCTTCTCCCCAATACATGAAAAGCCAACCAACTTTTCGAACCATGGCACTCTCGAAGGAAAGTCAGAGTCCCCAGCTAGCTAACAGATGCCTGCGCCTGCCAATATCGCTTTAAGAGTGATGAAGGGTAGAGAGAGCGCCCTCTACCCACCTGGAGAGAGCATGGCTACTTGTGCTTTCCCTGACTCTGGCTGCTGCTGACAAAGCTGCATGGCCAAGGCCCATCGTGATTAGAGATGCACTAATACGGTGTTGGGATCGGATACCGGTCCCAATATTAACAAAATTAGCTGGATCGGGTATCGGGGTAATTAAGCCGATCCATTGAACCGATGTTTGCAATGTTTGATTGCTGCTTGTTTATTCTCAGGTTCAGCTGCTAGATTTTATTTAGAATTATGCTAAATATTAACAAATAATATTAATTACTGTTCATGTGTTTGACTAAGTAAAGCTACTTATTTTCAGTGGATTACCTGGCTGAGGTGTGTTTTGAGGTGTAACTAGAGTGGATTACCTGGCTGAGGTGTGTTGGGGGCTGGAGCTAGAGTGGATTACCTGGCTGAGGCGGGTTGGGGGCTGGAGCTAGAGTGGATTACCTGGCTCAGGTGTGTTTTTAACATGGAACTAGAGTGGATTACCTGGCTCAGGTGTGTTTTGTGCTGGAACTACAGTTGACTCCTTTTTATTTTGAATTTGGATGCTGTGTCCTGCACCATTGTTTATTTTAGTGACAAATAAAATATTAGTAATTTAGTACATTTATTTATATCTAAGTGTTAATTTGTTATTTTGTTTTATAAAGTTAGTAAAGTAATGATTAAGTCAATCCTGATGCCTTAAGTCTCTCCAGCATGGTGAGGTGTACGGTTTATTAATTCGACAATGGTATCGGATCGGTATCGGGTATCGACCGACATGCAAAGTTATGTATCGGTATCAGAACTGAAAAGGCCGGATCGGTGCATCCCGATCCAAAACGTTAGAGGCCTGTGACTGACAGGGGCCTAAAAACTGTGAGTAAATGAGTTTAATACATGTGTTGAAGCCTTGAACCCACCGTGACCCTGACCAGGGGTCAATTAATGTTTAATTAACTGCAGTTATTCTTCAGCGTGTGCAATAAGCAATAGGTGTGTGTGTGTGTGTGTGTGTGTGGAGTGTGTTTGGCTCCCTTCTGCACCCCTCTGTCACTTCTGGAGCTCGGTTACTTACAGCCAGCGTCCACCAGGGAGCGCTGCGCGTGACGCTGCTCCAGCCCGGCGCCTGGCAGGCTCTCTCTCTCTCTCTCTCTCTCTCTCTCTCTCTCTCTCTCTCTCTCTCTCTCTCTCTCTCTCTCTCTAGGGCTGTGCATGAGAGTCATGTAGAGCGCGCGCGTGGTGCTGATGTGAGGGGCGAACTCCGCCGTGTTTTCTCTCGGGGAGCGATTCTGCCTGGACCTCCGCTCGGTAGGACATTCCCCACCGGCTCCGGGGCTGCGAGGCGTCGAGAGCGCGACCTTCCCACCTCGCCTCGGTGAGATATGAGCGCTGTGTTGAGGAGATAGCGGTGACAGCAGCAGGAATGAGCTCGTAGAGAGCACGAGAGAGAGAGAGAGACAGGGGACAAGAAGAAGAGGAGGAGGAGGAGGAGGAAGAGGAGGAGGAGTGACCGGCTCGGCTCGACTCGGCTCGGCTCGTCGTGGAGAGGAGGGATGCGGCAGGCTCGGTTCACTGAGATATCCATTGCAACTGGTGGGTGGTAAAGCCAAACCCAGCAGAAGACACATCCTCACCGAAGACCTGGGAGGGTGGAGCGCATCTGGTGGAGGTTACAGGAATGGAGGAGTCACAGTGGTCACAGTGAAGTGATACAGGGCGGAGAAGAGTGCAGGAGGTAGGCGACTCCTCCAGAATCAGGGAGGAGGGGATGCTGGAGGTCTCGCTGTCTATGCAAAAGGGCGTGATGCTCAGAGTTGCTAAGCCAGAGCGTCTGTTCTTCTGACAGGAGACCACTGAGGAGCAGCAGGAGGAGGAGGAGGAGGAGGTGGTGGAGGAGGAGGTAGAGACCACTGAGACTTGTGTTGTTTTTCGCCGTGAAGCTCTCAGCCAACATCATCATGATGTGCGAAGTGATGCCCACCATCAATGAGGGGGACTCGGTGAGTTCCCAGCGAGGCTCTCAGAACGGCTCGGACCAGGAGTCCAATTTCGAGCAGCTGATGGTCAACATGCTGGACGAGAGGGACAAGCTCCTGGAGTCCCTGCGCGAGACCCAGGAGGCGCTCCTCCAGTCACAGGCCAAGCTCCAGGACGCGCTGCACGAGAGGGACGCGCTGCAGAGACAGATCAACTCGGCGCTGCCTCAGGTCAGGTGTTCAGGTGGTGGTGTGGAGATACGTGTTCCTGTAATGCTTGGCTACACACATATAAAACACTGTTTAGAAACGAGCAGCAGGGGGTGGACGCTTTTACACCCCTTGCGAACTCACCTAGCGCTTTTTCTGGCACACCTGAGACAGGTAGACAACCTCAAAAACCTGGCTGAGGTGTGTTTTGAGCTGGAACTAGAGTGGATTACCTGGCTGAGGTGTGTTGGGAGCTGGAACTTGAGTGAATTACCTGGCTGAGGTGTGTTTTGAGCTGGAACTAGAGTGGATTACCTGGCTGAGGTGTGTTTTGAGCTGGAACTAGAGTGGATTACCTGGCTGAGGTGTGTTGGGAGCTGGAACTAGAGTGAATTACCTGGCTGAGGTGTGTTGGGAGCTGGAACTAGAGTGAATTACCTGGCTGAGGTGTGTTTTGAGCTGGAACTAGAGTGAATTACCTGGCTGAGGTGTGTTGGGAGCTGGAACTAGAGTGGATTACCTGGCTGAGGTGTGTTGGGAGCTGGAACTAGAGTGGATTACCTGGCTGAGGTGTGTTTTGAGCTGGAACTAGAGTGGATTACCTGGCTGAGGTGTGTTGGGGCTGGAACTAGAGTGGATTACCTGCTGAGGTGTGTTTGGGGCTGGAACTAGAGTGGATTACCTGGGTGAGATGTGTTGGGGCTGGAACTAGAGTGGATTACCTGGGTGAGATGTGTTGGGGGCTGGAACTAGAGTGAATTACCTAGGTGAGATGTGTTGGGGGCTGGAACTAGAGTGAATTACCTGGCTGAGGTGTGTTTTGAGCTGGAACTAGAGTGGATTACCTGGCTGAGGTGTATTTGGGGCTGGAACTAGAGTGGATTACCTGGGTGAGGTGTGTTGGGGCTGGAACTAGAGTGGATTACCTGGGTGAGATGTGTTGGGGCTGGAACCAGAGTGAATTACCTGGCTGAGGTGTGTTTTGAGCTGGAACTAGAGTGGATTACCTGGCTGAGGTGTGTTTTGAGCTGGAACTAGAGTGGATTACCTGGCTGAGGTGTGTTGGGGCTGGAACTAGAGTGGATTACCTGCTGAGGTGTGTTTGGGGCTGGAACTAGAGTGGATTACCTGGGTGAGATGTGTTGGGGCTGGAACTAGAGTGGATTACCTGGGTGAGATGTGTTGGGGGCTGGAACTAGAGTGAATTACCTAGGTGAGATGTGTTGGGGGCTGGAACTAGAGTGAATTACCTGGCTGAGGTGTGTTTTGAGCTGGAACTAGAGTGGATTACCTGGCTGAGATGTATTTGGGGCTGGAACTAGAGTGGATTACCTGGGTGAGGTGTGTTGGGGCTGGAACTAGAGTGGATTACCTGGGTGAGGTGTGTTTGTGGCTGGAACTAGAGTGGATTACCTGGGTGAGATGTGTTGGGGCTGGAACTAGAGTGGATTACCTGCTGAGATGTGTTGGGGGCTGGAACTAGAGTGAATTACCTGGCTAAGGTGTGTTTTGAGCTGGAACTTGAGTGAATTACCTGGCTGAGGTGTGTTTTGAGCTGGAACTAGAGTGGATTACCTGGCTGAGATGTATTTGGGGCTGGAACTAGAGTGGATTACCTGGGTGAGGTGTGTTGGGGCTGGAACTAGAGTGGATTACCTGGGTGAGATGTGTTGGGGCTGGAACTAGAGTGAATTACCTGGCTGAGGTGTGTTTTGAGCTGGAACTAGAGTGGATTACCTGGCTGAGGTGTGTTTTGAGCTGGAACTAGAGTGGATTACCTGGCTGAGGTGTGTTGGGGGCTGGGACTAGAGTGGATTACCTGGCTGAGGTGTGTCTGGAGCTGGAACTAGAGTGGATTACCTGCTGAGGTGTGTTTGGGGCTGGAACTAGAGTGGATTACCTGGCTGATGTGTGTTTAGAGCTGAAACTAGAGTGGATTACCTGGCTGAGGTGTGTTTGGGGCTGGAACTAGAGTGGATTACTTGGCTGAGGTGTGTTTTGACCTGGAACTAGAGTGGATTACCTGGGTGAGATGTGTTGGGGCTGGAACTAGAGTGGATTACCTGGGTGAGGTGTGTTTGGGGCTGGAACTAGAGTGGATTACTTGGCTGAGGTGTGTTTTGACCTGGAACTAGAGTGGATTACCTGGGTGAGGTGTGTTTGTGGCTGGAACTAGAGTGGATTACCTGGCTGAGGTGTGTTTGGGGCTGGAACTAGAGTGGATTACTTGGCTGAGGTGTGTTTGGGGCTGGAACTAGAGTGGATTACTTGGCTGAGGTGTGTTTTGACCTGGAACTAGAGTGGATTACCTGGGTGAGGTGTGTTTGTGGCTGGAACTAGAGTGGATTACCTGGCTGAGGTGTGTTTTGAACTGGAACTAGAGTGGATTACTTGGCTGAGGTGTGTTTTGAGCTGGAACTAGAGTGGATTACCTGGCTGAGGTGTGTTTTGAGCTGGAACTAGAGTAACCCCCCAAGGTTTTGTATCAGTGTAAATTCAGTCATTCCATCAACATTTAACCAGAAGTGTCATGCCATCACTTTCGTGTCTCGTGCCACTTAAGTAAAAACTCCCCCCGTTCCCTCAGGACTCCCCCCTTCAAGCTTAAATTGATCTATTATTCATGTTGACACATTTTATTAAGCTTTTGAGATGCACGCGTTGTGGTTTGGCACTGGCACCACGCAAACATTTATTTTCTCGCAAAAGGTGCAGCATAATTCGCTCACTCTCATCGCCTTGACTGTGACCCAGAAATGTCAGCTGCAATGAATATGATCGTCTCCCAGTCAAAGAGAGGCCCAACTCACCAGCAAGGTTAAACACCCCGGAGCGCCAAATGGATTTTGCGCCAAGGCGTCTGGAAGCGCATTATGAAATGAAAGAATTGAGATAATGAAGATTGGACAGCTGTATTTTTACGCTCCCTTTCGTCGCCACGTTTTGCACGCTTCCTTTTGTTCCAATCTGATTTGGTTCATTGTCTCAGCCCATTTGTGCAGGCTCACCTCCCCTCGTTCTGTCAGACTGACATGGCTGAGCGGCTCTCCTGTGCCCGGGCCTGCTTTCGTCCTGCTGGACCGCTGGACGCAGTTGATGCGGGTCAGGCCGTGCTGGTGGTGGCCGACGGAGCGTAGACGTCTAGAGCGCTGGCCTGACAGCCCTGCCTTGGCCCAGGTTGATGGAGCTGTCAAGGGCGTTTGCATGGCCACTGAGAACATTTGAGAATGGCAGGCCTCACGAGGGGCCTGGATTTAATCCAGAGGTTCGGCTGGAGCAAATTCTGCAATCAGGAATACTTTTTGAGCAGCGGCAGACTATTATATTTAACACTCATTGGAGTCGGTGGGAGTCGAGGTGATGGTCGTAATACAGGCGGTTGAAGTGTGTAGAGTTGAGATGTTGGAGGAAATGTATTAAGGTGTTGAAAGCTGTGACCGTGGAGAAACCTAGATGAGAAAGTGTGGTAATTTAAAGGCAATATAAAGCTCTTGATGTGAGGTTTCCTTCTTAGACCACTCTCGCAGGCCTTTTTGTGGTTTCTATGGTTTAGCGTTGATAGCAGGTAATGGTTTTCAGCTCCGCTGAGACTCACACCCTCTACCGTTTACACTGTAAAGAAAATACTCTGCCAAGGTTTGGAGAACATCTGTATGGTGGTCTAAATCGAGCCTGACCAACTTTGATTTGGCAAGTTACACTGACCCAAAAAAAAGAGGTATTGGTATTGCCGCACTGACGTCACAGTATTGCTGGGCTTCAACCCAGCAACCTCCTGATGACTCTTGAGAGACTGTTGTGCTGCTGTGGATCCTCAGGCTCAGTTAGACTTCAGTTCAGGATGTTCAGTACACGCATTTATACGTTTATGCCTGAAAATACTGGGAAGCTCCTCCCACAACACTACAGTATACATACAGTGCGTGTCCAAATATTTATGGACACCCTTTGTAGTGAATGCATTCAGCTACTTGAAGTTGCACCTATTGTTGACACCGATGTGCAAATGCAAACACACACAAACACAGCTTGTCTAGTCCCTGTAGAAAAGAAGTATTGCCAATAGAATAGGACTCTCTGGAGTAGATCAACATCATAAACCTATTGGCTTCATGCTGCCTAATGCCAGATGTGGGCTAGTGAAGGGGTATAAAGCCCCCAGCATCATAGAGCTGTGGAGCGATGGAAGAAGAGCTGTGTTCTCTGGAATGATGATGATGGTGGTGCTCCATCCAGTACTTTTGGGATGAGTTGAGGAGTTGGTGATCATCATCCAACATCCTGCCCTCACTAATGGTCTTCACAGCAGTGCTTCTCCAAAATCTAGTAGAAAGCCTTCTTCTCTGGACACTAGAGTAAGAAATCCGGCAGTTGAGATGGACAGTCATATTTGCTATAGCTCAGATGACAGCTGAGGGTCATTTCAGGGATCTGTTGGGGAAGCTCTTACTGTTTTATTTTTGGAGATGAAATCTATGCAGAAATGGAGTGCAATTACAGCACCCTCTTACACACTGTTTCAGTCACCTCCCTTTCTGCACCACCCTTAGAGCTAACAGGCATCAGAAGGTGCTGTTCTGAGTCATGGCACTGTAGTGAGACACTTTTTAGTTGGGACAGAATATATATATATATGACTCTGGATATAACTTATATATACACCTAGCCTTTGTCATAGTCTTCTTTACAATATTTCAACAGCCAAAAACGATGTATGTGACATCTATATTGGTGACCATTTATATATTTTACCACACTGGAAAAATTCTGGCATTTTGGATAGAAAGAATTCTACTTGGATTTGAGCTGAAATGATGAGACACTGCCAACATGGCCAGGTCAGGCCGTCCGAGCAAGTTCAGCACAACAAGATCAGACCTCAAGATGAGTAAGGAGGTCTCCAACAATTCTAAAATATCCTCATGGGAGCAGGTAGCTCAATGCTGGGGGGGCTTTAAACCCCTCTAGCCCAGGTCTGCCATTATAGGGCAGCATGGTGCCAACAGGATCATGTTGTGTCCTATTCTATTGGCAGTACTTCTTCTCTACAGACCAGCTGTGTGTGTGTGTGTGTGTGCATTTACACATCAATGTGTTCAACTTAAAGTACTTAAATGCATTCGTTAGAAGGGGTGTCCACAAACATGTGGACATTTATAGGAGTGTGTCTGGGAATGTTAGTACTGACTCAGACTTGGCGATCTTCGCAGGTCACCCAGCGTGGTGGTTCTTATCTGCTAATCTAAGTCTCAGGTTTCCAAAGAGAGCCCTTCAGGAAGTCGAGAGCTGGCCGTGTGCCAGAGATGGAAGATAGAGGAGCGATACCGATCGGCTTTGCTTCCTCCCTCTCTTTCACTCTGCTTTTTTATTCATTCATTTATTCATTTATTTATTTTTGGTCCAAAGCAGCTTCCTTCTTCCCAAAAACACTGGAGGAGTCTCCCAGCGCTCGTCCAGTTGGGTGCAAGCTGGAAGAGGACGAGGCTCTGAGCAGACGGCTGCCTGCGGGCAAGTGAGCATTTTAAAGGAGGTGACCAACAACCCTCCTAACCTCCGAAAAAAAGGTGTCGAGGAGCTGCGCTGGACCAGAGGAGAGTAATATTTTTGTGCACAAGACGTGCCTCACGCTTCTGCGTCCGAGGGGAAATCAAAATCTTGCTCGGTCTTTTTCTGCTCACATTTAGGGCAGCTCAAAGCCACATCTCACCCCGGTGCTGATGCTCTGCTCACCATCACTGCGTTGCTTTGCAAAGGAATCAGCGCATCATCCTCATTGCTGATAGTAGAAGATCCTTGATGCTGAGATCCTTTTGGAGGTTCTTCAATTTGATACCATGGAGGAACCTCTTGAGGTGCTTTGAGGAACCTTCAAGAAGGTTTTAGAAGAAAAAGGTTCCTTGAAGGTTCCTCAGAGCATCCTTTTATTATTGTATTATCCTGCTGTTGTTAATTTAGCCTCAGAGTGCACCAGACTTTTCAGCTTAACCTCTAGATCTTGCTGCAGGGGGTGGGGTCGTTGAATTCGTTACCTTTTTATTCAGCAGTTCTGACTTTTTTAGGTTCTTTTGATTAGACAGAAATTAAAAAAGCAGGTTTTTGTCTTTTTCTACATATAATATCTTTTCACATATAATAACAATAAAAAAAAAAATACACAAATGCAATATCTATATAATCATATAATTAGGAATGCACCGATTCTACTTTTTCCTTTCCGATACTGATACCAGATTCTGCTCATTCATTTTTATTCTTCCTTAAAGAAAAAAAAACTGTTGTTCTGCTTTTCAGCATCACAAATTCATGAACAATCTTTTTTTATTATTTATTTATTCCAATTTTGGATTGTTGGATTCTTAATTGAATATAAAAAGAATAAATCATACAGATTCATATTTTCTGTTATTGGTACAGCAGGAAACCCTATAGTGTAAACGTGGCGATGGCCTATTGCACAACTTATTAAACTCATTAGGGCAGTTGAGCAGTTAATCAAAAATTAATCAAAAATAACGTTCAGAACCTTAAACCGAATGAATCTACAGGGGATTGAATTTGGTTGTTAAATTCATTACATTTTATTCAGCAAAGTCAGCAATTCTGACTTTTTTAGGTTCTTTTGATTAGACAGAAATTTAAAAAGCAGGTTTTTCTCTTTTTATATTTACATATAATAACAATAATAAAAATAAAAATACACAAATGCAGTATCTATATAATCATATAATTAGGAATGCACCGATACCACTTTTTCCCTTCCAAGACCGATGCCAGATTTCCAAGTTTCTGCTGATACCGGCTACCGATACTGACACCAACTCTGACTTAAATACTGGATAGCTGATCAAAATCCTGATATTTACACTATTCCACTTTTTATAGGTTGTACGTTTTTATATCTGATCCTAAATTAGATCTAATAAACGTTTATTGGTTAAGGAACTGCACATTTGAAAAGTTTCAGAGCTGGAAAAAGTTTAACTTTTACTGGTTGTTTTAATGTTTTGCTTCATAATAAAATGAAAGAAACAAAAATATTCCATGTAAAAAAGAAAAGTAGGGCGTCTGTAAGCTTCATGGTATCATATATATATATATATAATATTGAAATATATTATAATATCAAATTACACAATTTTTCAGTTTCAGCTGAGGATAACTCTAAAGGTTAATGTATTAATGAAGTTTTTCTGACTCCAAAGGGTCACCTGGAGTCAGTAATGATAATGATGATGATGATGATGGTGATGATGATGATGATGATGATGATGGTAGAGAGGTAACAACATCACAAATCCTCCATTTCTGGCGAGTCACCTCACAGACAGCACCAGGCGACAAATGATGGATATATGTGTGAGCTGTGCTCTCCTGGGGTTTGCCACAGTGCAGCGTTAGCATCCTCCTATAGGCTCTCCTCGGGTGGTCCACCAGGAGAAGCTGGCACCTCAGCAGCGCTGTCAGTCAAGGCTACTGGACTACTAATGGGGCAGCTGGGGGAGGGGCTGGAGATGTGGGAGTAGAGCGGAAGCCGAGTGGACGCTGGACGAATGTGCTTTGTAAGCTGTGAGGTGCTGTTAATGATATGTGGTGGGGTGTCTGACTCTGAGCCGGGCTGCTGAGGTGGAGAGATTCTGCGTGGTGATTCATTGGCGGGTTGGCTGCATATATTAGAACTGTTTTGCTTCTGTTACTAAAAGTGTATCAAAACTGTGAATATGAATTTCATGTGTGTACGGCGTTTTAGGGTCAAGTAAACTAGGTCATCTTTATCTTCTCTGTGTAATTAGTCTCTGCTCTTGCATCCTGTGATGTGCATGCATTTGTGTGTGTGTGTGTGTGTGTGTGTGTGTGTGTGTGTGCTCATCTTAGTCTGTACTCTTACTTAGTTCTACATGATTATATTAAAACTAATAGCCACGCAATCCAAGGGGCCCAAGCACTGTTTATTAAATTATTATTTATTTATTTATTTATTTATTTTCTATTTTTTTAACCAATTTTCTCCCCTCAAATTTGGATCACCAATTACCCAACCCATACGTATTCTCCTCATCACATACAGTGCCCCCGACAGTGGGAGGGTGAAAACCGACACACACCTCCTCCGGCATGTGCAACGCTACCAGGCAGCCGAGGGGCTTGGATGAAAAGTGCTGTGTATCCAGCTCTGATGCACCCAAAACTCAATGAGGAAACATAAATATAAATATAAGAAAATCGAGTTTGGCCCTTGTCCATTTTTTATTAATTGATAATAATAATAATAATAATAATAATAATAATAAAAGAGCATATACCCGATATGGGAAAGAATAATTTGGTTAAAGGTTCTGAACATTAATTTCAACAGTTTCTTTTATAAACTTAAAAATAATGAATTATTTAATAATATATATATAAATAATAATTTTTTCAGCATCACAAATTCATGAACAATCTGTTTTTTATTATTTATTTATTCCAATTTTGGAATGTGGGATGCTTAATTGAATATGAAAAGAAAAATTCATACAGATTCGTATTTTCTCTGTTATTGGTACAGCAGGAAACCCTATGGTGTAAACTTGGCAAGGGCCTATTGCACAACTTATTAAACTCATTAGGGTTGGGCAATTAACTATTAATTAATTATTTATTTATCTACAGAACCTGTCCGAGATTATTATTATTATTATTATTATTATTATTATTATTATTATCATTATTATTATTATCATTATTATTATTATTATTATTATTATTATTATGCATTTGACATGGAAGCGACATGGAGGAGAATTCAAACACTGAACCAGCTGAGCAACTCGAACAGCTCATATAATCGATCATTAATCATAATCGTGGTATTAATTAATCGTGGTCCTGATCCGAGGTTGTATCGCCCAGCTCTACTCAAAGCACTCAGCCGTACAGTGATGGACTGAATGGTGATGTTTATGATAAGAAAGGGTGGATTCTGAAGCTGTGAACATTCCAGCCAATGTGTATGTATGTATGTGTGTGTGTGTGTGTGTGTGTGTGTATGTATGTGTGTGTGTGTGTGTGTGTGTGTGTGTGTGTGTGTGTGTGTGCAACTGTGTATAAGTGATTGACTTTCCCCTGTACATGTCATTGGTGTCCAAGGACACAGAATCTCCTGGGATTGGATTTCTTTATATACGTTTCTCATTCACTATTTCATTTGCTGTTACCAATATTCCATGATTTCCGACTCCGTCAGTCAAGCTGAATCTGAGCTACAGGACTGATCAGGACCTTAATGGTTTATTTCATGACCAGATTTAGAGCGGGAGCGCTCAACGCCTGGTCCAGGAGGGCCAGCGTCCAGCGCAGTCTGATGAAACCTGCCTGACTCAGAGCCTCTGTCTTGCTTTTGCGATGTCCAGCCTCATTTCCACCCTGACGTGTTAAGTACACACAAAATACTCTAAACTACAGTCACCACTCTATATACCCATCACATACCCTTTGCATCAGCCCTGCTGAAAGCCGACCTGAGCATCTGCACACCCCATTCACTCAAACAGCGACTCAGCACCGCGGCTCGGCTCTCTGTGATAGATGAGCCTGATCAATACCTGCTATTTTCTCATCACCCCCAACCCAGGAGGACGCCTTGTTTCTGCCGAGTCTTTGAAAATGTAGACTGACCCGAATAAGGACTCTGTAAACCAGACAGTTGAGAACCGAGGCCCTAAAAACGGCAGGTCGGAATGCGGCTCTCAAAGAACTGGGGAAGAACCGGGCGAATCACTGCTGTCCCAGTTAGCCTTGGCTGGAGCTGATAGAGAGCACCCACCGCTGTAATTATATGTCCATAACACCTATTAAAATTCACACGCTCATCGTTAATCGATGATTAAGACAAAACAGCGACGTGGATTTTATTTCGGTGTCATTCAGATTAATCACGCTAATTAGCTTCATCAACAACATTTGTATTTTCGGGAGCATGAATGAAAATACCCTGTCTGAATTAGCCTGCTGTCTGAGACTGAGTGTTATTGAGGGCTGTGGATTGGCAAAAAGCTGGATATGATGTGACACATATCACGATACAGGTGTTCCGATTCTGTATGTTACGATATATTACCGTTTTTTATCAAACGTTAGGAAAACTGCCAGAGTATAAAAACACACACCAGCATATACACTATGTCCAAATATTTCTGGACACCCCTTCTAATAAATGCATTCAGCTACTTTAAGTTGCACCCATTGCTGAAACTGCTTGTCTAGTTCCTGTAGAGAAGAAGTAATGCCAATAGAATAGGACTCTCTGCAGGAGCAGATAAGCATCAGACCCTATTGGCTCCATGCTGCCTAACACCAGGCATGGGCTTTAGAGGGGTATAAAGCCCCAGAGTATCATTGAGCTGTGGAGCAGTGATGATGGATAGTGGTGGTGGTGCTTCATCCAGTACTTTTGGATGGGATGAGCTGGGGAGTTGGGGTAGATGAGGTGGGGTGGTGATCATCATCCAACATCCTAACGCTCTTGTCACTGAATGCAATCACTAAATTCTCACAGCAATGTTCCTCCAAAATCTACTAGAAGCCCCCCCCCTCTTCTCTGGACAGTAGAAACAGCTTTTTTCAATCTCCTTGATTTCTGAAGAAACTATGATTGAGCAGGTGTCCCAATACTTTTGTCAATTTAGTGTATCTAAATTATCCACTGTCTGCCACCAAGCTATTCATTAAAAACGATATATTAATGGTGTTCTTGGAAATCGATATGATATTGCAAAGCATAATATTGCGATAATTCGATATATTGGTAATCCCTTACACCCCTAATGCACATGCACTGTTAGATCAGCCTTGCCTGCGCTTTCAGGTCACCGGTTGTCCCCCAAACTGTGCACTGTCCGAAGCCTATACATGACATCCATTCAGTTTTCAGTGAGGCCGTGCTGAGGAAGTCCAGCCGAGAAGCTCCAGGTCTTGACAGAACCGGCCTAAAACCCGGCAGTCATTGTGTGTACCTCTCTCCACCTTATCTCGGCTTCAGGCAGCTTTCTCGGTGCTCCTGTCGGTTCTGTTGAATCACACGCTTCTCTAGTGGGGTTCTAACCCTCTGTCTCAAGCTCTTTCTCAAAGCACTTCTGGACGGACCTCGGAATTCTGGATGAATGGACCAACATGAGCAGTGTTAGTGTGGCTGATTTCCAGAACATCCAGAACATCCGTATCGTCTGCGGTTCAGGGATAGCCGGGGGAGCTCTGAGGCGAAGCAAGTTCACGGCCTGTTCTGGTGAACCGGCGTCGGCCACTGCGATCTGCTTCTGCTGCTTCTCCATTGTTCCGTGGTGTGGTTGCTCACATTTTCTGCATGTAATTACATAAAGCTGCAGAGCCCTGGAGCCTGTGACCGGCTTCTGTCTGAAGTCATTTGTGCACTCAAGCTCACGGCACAGCCGCTGATTAGGCTCGAGCACTGTGAATAAGGCTAATATTCTCCCTGTATCTCCGAGCACCCTTTCATCTTCTGGACAGACGGCTGACAGCGCTGGAATGAGCTTCAGAAGACCTCCTTCACGCCACCCGATCCGCCTACAATCACTTGGGTGTCAGGTTCCTATTGCATTTAGTGGCTTTAACCGTCCTCAGTACTTTCGCCAGCCTGGAATCTCATCAATAAATGAAAAGTCCATTAAGCGGCCCATTAGGGAAGGCCCTCCCGGACGCTTTTTTAATCTCGGACAGGTTCTGTAGTTATGTTAGGTGGAGCGAAGGGGTCCTCTTTGCTATCTGAAGTGTTCTGCTAATAGACAGAAGCGGAGGGGGAACTGTTTGGGAACTCTCCAGGGTCATCTTCTGTAAGGCCGGTTAACCTGGTACCAAACTGGTCCATAATAAGACCATAATAATGCAATTACTGCCTTTTTAAGAGCAGTGAACGTTTAATTATTAAGAATATTCAGACACTGTAATTAAAATACAACCAAAAAATATAACCTAAATAAAATAAAAAACACAAAGCCACACAACAAAAATGCACTTAATAATAAACAGACCTTTAAATCAAATCAAACAGACTCTAGAACCTTTTGGACAAAAGTATTGGGACGCCTGCTCACTGATCATTGTTTTTTTTTTTAAATCAAGGGTGTTAAAAGATTTGGTCCTGCTTTTGTTGGAGTAACTGTCTCTACTGTCCAGGGAAGATGTCTTTCTACTAGATTTTGGAGGAGGACCATTGCTGTGAGGATTTGATTGTATTCTGTGGATGTTGGAGGATAACCACCACCCCACCTCATCATCCCCAACTCCCCAACTCATCCCATCCAAAAGTACTGGATGGAGCTCCACCACCATCAATCCAGTAACCACAGTTCCTCCACTGCTCCACAGCTCAATGCTGGGGGCCTTTATACCCCTCTACTAGCCCACACCTGGCATTAGGCAGCATGGAGCCAATAGGTTCATCTAGGAGTCCTATTCTATTACAAATACTTCTCTACAGGGACTAGACAAGCTGTGTGTGTGCATTTGCACATCTGTGTCAGCAATGGGTGCAGCTTATAAAGGTGCTGAATGCTTCCGACACTAGGAGGGCAAGGACTTAACACGTGAGGTCAGCTACTGCCTCTTTTCCAACATCTGCCCATGCATCAGAAGCCTGTGCCGGCCAACATCGCTTTAAGAGCGTTGAGGGTAGAGAGAGAGAGCGCCATCTATCAACCTGGAGAGATCATGACCCTTTGTGCTCTATCAGACTCTGGCTGCCGATGGCAAAGCGGCATGGCTCGGGATTTAACTCGTGGCCCCCCGAGCCATAGGTGCCATCATGTTTAGACCAGGCATCGGTATGTTAATAAAGCACAGTACTACCTTTATTGCTGGATGCACTGAGACTCACTGAGATCTTCAGAGGGACTGTGTGCACATTATTATTATTGGTAGCTCATCAGCAGTGAGGAGGATGCTCGTGTTTATGATTTCTTGACCAGATTAGTTGTGTGTGATGATCAGATCATGTTCTTTTTATATCACAGCAGTATTAAAGGAGAAGAGTAGATTAAAAGGCCAAAATAGCCAGACAGAGTTGCAGGCCGATTAGGAGCTCCAGGGCCGGGTGGTGAAGAGCCCTGGGTGCTCGGATTGTTTGTCAACCATGAGAGCAAAAAATAAATAAATAAATATATATATATATATATATATATATATATATAAAAAGGCTGCTCCGAAGATTATGTTTTGAAATTGGTCCGCGTTCTCCCATGGATGCAACCGCAGCGCTGGTCAGTAACTGTGGCGGAGGATTAGGAACTGCGCTCTGCTGGACGTGACAGATAGTAACGTACTGCAGGGAGAGAGGAAGAGTGAGTGAGTGGTGGTGTCTTGAGTATGCTTGAGGATTAGTGGGGGGGCAGTTAGCTACTCTGTGGGCAAAGATGTCCATCTAAGGCTGGATGGTTATGCTGTGTGGAAAATTTGCAGTCAGATGTCCAAAAGTTTGTGGACACCTCTTCTAACGAATGCATTCAGCTACTTTAGGTTGATGATACAGATGTGCAAATGCACACACACAGCTTATCTAGTCTCTGTAGAGAAGCACTGGCGATAAAGTAAGACGCTGTGGAGCAGATTACCATGAACCATGTGGCTCCATGCTGCCTAATGCCAGGCGTGGGCTAGTAGAGGGGTATAAAGGCCCACGGCATTGAGGAGCTGTGGAGCAGTGGAAGAACTGTGTTCTCTGGATTGATGGTGGTGGAGCTCCATCCAGTACTTTTGGATGGGATGAGGTATAGTAATCTTAATAATTGTAGTCATAGTCCGTATTTGTATTTCAGTGGTAAATCATCTATTCAGAATGGCCTGTATACCAGGACTAGCCCTAATCCCTGTCTGGGAAACTGGCCCATTGAGTAATGCATTGTGGAAATCTGTCTGTAACATGCAGCCTGATCAGATATCACTGTGAGAGACGCTTGACCTCTGTTGACCCCTACCCCGGAGATAAGGTGTCCTCCATTGGAAGTATGAGTGCATTTACTTTATCTCGCTTATTGTAAACTGAGCAGAACATGCAGTGAGTGGGATGCTTTACAGCCTTTTATAGCTGTCAATCATAAAGGATCACGAGCATCATTTATGGTGCATGCTAATTTCGATGTCCGTCCATAGTCTACAAACGACGGATTATTTATTTTAGCAGCTCTTGTCGTGATCTGAGCGGCGATTCGTACACGTGGCCCACCATATGGAGTAGTGAGTTTAATAAGTGGCTTATCATTCCATTGTTTGAGTGTATAACTGATTTCATTAGAGCCTGCTTGAGCTGTAAAAGCTGTCAAGGCTTTATTCATTTAACAAACACAGAGCTCGAACAGCGACTCGGGGGATAAGCATTTAGGGACGCCAGCCAATTCATTTTAAGGTGAAACTGGGCTTTGCTGAGAGTAGCACATTATGAAATTGCTTCACTGAACAGGAGGAGCTGCTTTTGTTCACTGGAGCTTCATTTTCTGAGCAAAAAAAAAAAAACAGGCTGCATGCTGGCTGCTCTTAGCATTAAATAAGCAGTCCAGAATAAGTAAGAGTTGCTCTGCATTAGCTTGACCAGAGAGAGAGAGAGAGAGGGAGAGAGGGAGTGAGGAGGGAGAGAGACTCACATTATGTGCATGTCAGGGTGTGTTTATACTCGTAGTTGGGTTCTCTTGGGCCGGACCAAGCAGGAAGGTGATACGCTGTTGGATTTAAGTCCTGGTTTGCTTCGTGTTTATATGTCAGAGCATGACAGAGGCTGCAAGTAGAGGTCTGCGTAAGCTGGGTGTGTCCACGGCGTGTCCAGCTTTATCCATGCCATAACTCACGACCGGCCCGAAGACCCACACATGGATGAATATACATATAATTGACTTTATTATTGAGGGCTATTAATATAGGGGGAATAAGGGTCACCACCCCTGATTCGAGGTCATCTGGGGTCTTCAGGTTCTGTAGCCTCTCCTAGAGAGATTACACTGAAGGTGGTCAGATGGTCAATATTACAACATTACAATATTACAGCCAAGACCTACCAACTCTCCTACCAACGGGAGCCTATCCTGGATCTGAGAGAGCACACCTGCCGGTCCCATTTTACAGTAGGGTGCATCCCCTAATCTGCTAGGCCCACCTATTCCACCAGCAGCCAGCAGGGGACACACACACACACACACACACACAGAGGGTCGTAACAGGAAACAACGTAAAAATCCAACGAAACACTGGATCCTTAAACCTGTCTTATTAAATCGGCATGGAAATTCGATAATTAGATAATACCCGTAATATAATGCGCCATATTATCATAACAATATTAATAGACATCAAGAAACATCGAATTTGACGTAACAGCGCGGACTCAGCGTAGGGGTTAAGGCCTGGGGTGTACCTAAAAGGTTCACTGCCTTCACTTTCCCAGAAGAAAGGAGCATATTTGTATGTATTTGTTCATATTTTTATAAAATTAAAGGACGATGCAACTTAAAATAAATAAATAAATAAATAAATAAATTGATACACTTGTGTTCCCTAACAGGATCTGGAATCTGGCCAGTGACCAGTAAGATACCACCCCGTCACAGTTTAGCATATTTTAATATTCACAATAATCCAGGATTAATAATGAAGCAACTGCTTTTCACCCTCCCACCCACCACACGAGATCCAGAGCCTGTGGGGTCGGAGACATCATTAATCGAAATGACTGGTCAGGGAAGTGCTCCCTATTACCAGAGAATAGCCCCAGCAGTTTGTACAGAAGTCCCTGTAGTTACTGAGTAATACTAATAGTAATAATACTATAGTAATAGTAATAATAATAATAATAATAATACTCCCTAATAGTAATAATTACTACCTCCTGCTCAGTTGCACAACATTATGTCGCACATCCACTTGTTGCACTGTAACCCCTTAAAAGGCCAGTGGCCCACCAGCCATAGGTGTTATTACACACCTCTATTAGCAGACGTCCCTGTACTTACTGAGTAATACACCTTAGTGTGTGATAAGCCTTGAAGTGCTGAGGGGTTAAGCTTGACAGCACCACCCTGCAAGGTACACTTCTTGTTATATTCAGTATAAATGTAGTGTATATATTTATAGCTATTTTTATTATTTATTTTATTGTTATTATCTATATTATATATATTTTTATACTTTTTATACAATATCTACCTCATATTCTATTTCTGATGTATTCTATCCTGTGAGCAGACAGTTATCACAGTTATCTCAGCATCTCACTGCTAGTTGTACTGTGTATAACTCTACACGTCACAAATAAAACTTTAAACTTTGCATTAAATCATATTTTCTTGGCGTTTAAAGCTGTAATGTTCACGACCCAGTTCGTTAATTCACTCCTGAATGTGTTGATCTGACAGTCTTGGTCTTTTCCTCTTTTTTCTCGAACCTGGAGCGTTTTTCACCGCTTGCCGTGAAGGCTGGGTTAGTAACATATGGATTTCCTGTCGGTGGCGTTCAACACTAGTGCTGGAATAGTGACGGCTGTGTCGCTATTGTCATGATCTTGTTGACTTTAGCCCTTTTCGGATGGGATCAGTTTAAAAGGGGAAGGTGTGGTAATGTAGTTTGACCACAGAACGGCTGTAATTCTAATCACTGATTCACACAGAGGGCGGCACGGTGGCGTAGTAGGTAGTGGGGTTTGTGGGTTCAATCACCGCTCCGGTCACTGTCCCACATGGACCCCCTGTGTGCTGGATGTATTTATGGATGGATGGATGGATGGGTTGTACCTACAGAATAAGAACTCTCAGTATAAATGACAGAGATGGGAGTGGCTCAGAGTGTAGTGTGTAGTGTAGTCCCCTGTTATAGTACACTAAGCAGTGATAGTCCATGTGCATGAGAGTGTAGGGGGCTTACCCTTTACTACAGCTTTATCTATCTATCTATCTATCTATCTATCTATCTATCTATCTATCTATCTATCTATCTATCTATCTATCTATCTATCTGTCTGTCTGTCTGTCTGTCTGTCTGTCTGTCTGTATGTATGTCTATCTATTGATCTGTCTGTCTGTCTATCTATTGATCTGTCTGTCTGTATATATGTCTGTCTGTCTGTCTATCTATCTGTCTATATATCTATTGATCTGTCTGTCTATCTATTGATCTGTCTGTCTATCTAGTAATCTGTCTGTCTATCTAGTGATCTGTCTATCTATCTATCTATCTGTCTGTCTATCTATCTGTCTATCTATTGATCTGTCTGTCTATCTATTGATCTGTCTGTCTGTCTGTCTGTATATCTATCTGTCTGTCTATCTATCTATCTATCTATCTATTTGTCTGTCTGTCTGTCTGTCTATCTATCTATATATTGATCTGTCTGTCTATCTATTGATCTGTCTGTCTGTCTGTCTGTTTATCTATCTATCTATCTAGCTGTCTATCTGTCTGTCTGTCTGTGTCTGTCTGTCTATCTATCTATCTATCTATCTATCTATCTATCTATCTGTGTGTCTGT
This sequence comes from Salminus brasiliensis, assembly GCF_030463535.1. Taxonomy (NCBI): domain Eukaryota; kingdom Metazoa; phylum Chordata; class Actinopteri; order Characiformes; family Bryconidae; genus Salminus; species Salminus brasiliensis. The sequence goes on from NC_132898.1 coordinate 32,068,668, forward strand.
CTATTGATCTGTCTGTCTGTCTGTCTGTCTGTTTATCTATCTGTCTGTCTGTCTGTCTGTCTGTCTGTTTGTATATTTTTATACTTTTTATACAATATCTACCTCATATTCTATTTCTGATGTATTCTATCCTGTGAGCAGACAGTTATCACAGTTATCTCAGCATCTCACTGCTAGTTGTACTGTGTATAACTCTACACGTCACAAATAAAACTTTAAACTTTGCATTAAATCATATTTTCTTGGCGTTTAAAGCTGTAATGTTCACGACCCAGTTCGTTAATTCACTCCTGAATGTGTTGATCTGACAGTCTTGGTCTTTTCCTCTTTTTTCTCGAACCTGGAGCGTTTTTCACCGCTTGCCGTGAAGGCTGGGTTAGTAACATATGGATTTCCTGTCGGTGGCGTTCAACACTAGTGCTGGAATAGTGACGGCTGTGTCGCTATTGTCATGATCTTGTTGACTTTAGCCCTTTTCGGATGGGATCAGTTTAAAAGGGGAAGGTGTGGTAATGTAGTTTGACCACAGAACGGCTGTAATTCTAATCACTGATTCACACAGAGGGCGGCACGGTGGCGTAGTAGGTAGTGGGGTTTGTGGGTTCAATCACCGCTCCGGTCACTGTCCCACATGGACCCCCTGTGTGCTGGATGTATTTATGGATGGATGGATGGATGGGTTGTACCTACAGAATAAGAACTCTCAGTATAAATGACAGAGATGGGAGTGGCTCAGAGTGTAGTGTGTAGTGTAGTCCCCTGTTATAGTACACTAAGCAGTGATAGTCCATGTGCATGAGAGTGTAGGGGGCTGAACCTTTACTACAGCTTTATCTATATATCTATCTATCTGTCTGTCTATCTGTCTGTCTGTCTGTCTGTATGTCTATCTATTGATCTGTCTGTCTGTCTATCTATTGATCTGTCTGTCTGTATATATGTCTGTCTGTCTGTCTATCTATCTGTCTATATATCTATTGATCTGTCTGTCTATCTATTGATCTGTCTGTCTATCTAGTGATCTGTCTGTCTGTATATCTGTCTGTCTGTCTATCTATCTATCTGTCTGTCTGTCTATCTATCTGTCTATCTATTGATCTGTCTGTCTATCTATTGATCTGTCTGTCTGTCTGTATATCTATCTATCTATCTATCTATCTATCTATCTATCTGTCTGTCTGTCTGTCTGTCTATCTATCTGTCTATCTATTGATCTGTCTGTCTATCTATTGATCTGTCTGTCTGTCTATTGATCTGTCTGTCTGTCTGTATATCTTTCTATCTATCTATCTATCTATCTATCTATCTATCTGTGTCTATTTATTGATCTGTCTGTCTATCTATTGATCTGTCTGTCTGTCTATCTATCTGTCTGTCTGTCTGTCTGTCTATCTATCTATCTATCTATCTATCTATCTATCTATCTATCTACCTATCTGTGTGTCTGTCTATTGATCTGTCTGTCTGTCTGTCTGTCTGTCTGTTTATCTATCTGTCTGTCTGTCTGTCTGTCTGTTTGTCCATCTATCCATTTATCTATCTGTCTGTCTATCTATCTATATATCTGTCTGTCTCTCTCTCTCTCTTTTTATCTATCTATTGAATTGCCAAGTTTACATCAATTCACAGCCCTGATGTACACGTATTTCCACACCAGCATCCAAAAATACAGACATGGCCATTTTCTACTATTTGGCTCCATCTGGAAATCTGAGAAACACTTAAGAACAGAATATTTATCACACCACTGCCTTTATTCCTGACATTAGTGAGCACGTCAACGGGTTCAAAAGGAAGCATCCAACCCCTGAATTAAATAATGGCATAATGGGCCGACATCCAATTATCTACTCGTTAGTGTGCCGTCACTTTACACTGGTGGTTGTTTACAGGCTCCCTATAATTGAGCCAGATACTCTTAACACACATGCGGTTCTACACAAGTGTTCTAGAAATAGTATTGGTACCATGATACAGTGTGTGTGTGTGTGTGTGTGTGTGTGTGTAATGTAAAGTGTGTTCTTCTAACGTAACACAACAGTGTATCATCACATTACCCACTGCTGTGTGTGTGTGTGTGTGTGTGTGTGTAGTATGTTTGCCTGCCTGGCTTCTCTCTTTGTGTCAGTATGTCGGCCTCCCTCCCCTCGCGTGAAAGTGCCACGCCCATAATTGTTGACTTGTGAGGACTCGTGCTGGGTAATGCTCGACCCTGGCCTTAGTCCCCTCTTTGTGCGTTCATGGGGGGAGATAACGGGAGGTTTGAGCGCTAATGAAATCTCGCTCTGAGAGCTTTTGCCCAGTGGGCAGCTGTGTTTTACCCTCTGTAGGTTTGCCAAACCATCTGTCACGTAAGGCGCTCTGTGCGATTGGCACCCGAAGATGGCAGTTTGTCCCGCTCTCACTTTGAGGAGGAGAGGACATTAGCAGTACTCGGGGGCCGATGAACCTGAATGTGGAGGAGAAATTGAGGGTTTAGCTAAACTTACGAGTTTCGAGGCTCATGTGCTTTGGTCTTGGGCCTCATTCACCAATGGTGGACCCCTAAGAACCTATGCTGACATGCGTCAGGGACCCTTTCCAAGATGTGGGAAGCTGCTTAAAGCACTATGTCATTAATTTTATCTCATAAAGTCTCTTAGTGACAAATACTGAACATCCTGGATGCGTCTCAGGACAGGTGGTGAATTTGTGCATATGCGTGACCTCATTTACAAAAGTGCTTGGTTGTGCTCGAGACCAGACCATGTTAAAAAGTGCACTTCTTACTTATAAAGCTCTGCTCCAACACTTCTAACCATTCAAACACTTTAACAAAAGGTCATAGATTTCATAGAACCAGTTCTGACCCCATTTCTAGAACCAAATTAAGAAATACATGTTATGAAATAGTTGATACATCAGGATTTTCACCTTTATAATAGTTACAGAATCACAATATTACAATAAATATGAGCTGCTCAATTAAATGAACTGATTTGATTATTATCATTATAAAGTATAATATATAATATATTTATAAATATAATTTATAATTTATATATCTTATAAAACAGATTCAAAGATTTATCAGTGTTTTATTATTCGAGTTTTGTTCAGTTAACGAGGGCAGTGAGATTTATTATTAGAAAAGCAGAACCGTAAAAAAATTCTGCTCTTTAAATGTTTTAATTTTTAATGTTTATTTATTATTTGTACCGAACCTCATCCTACGCCATCACGTGATCACAAAATCTAATACTAATATAGCACAAATATACAGAATAATTTAGAACTGCATAGACTAAATACACACATTTTTATTATTTCTTTATTATTTAATTAGCGACGTCCTGATCAGGTTACTTTCCCCCCGATCCGATCTGGGTGTCTTAATGCTGAGTATCAGCCTGATCTGATCTGATCTCTGTTTGTATAATTAATCCAGCTTCACAGTTTAGATCAGATGAGCTACTGATTAATGGGTTCAGTAAAATCCCTTATTTTCAGTATCAGTTTCTATAATCAGACATTCTGGACTGATTGATTCAGTTTAGTCAAGACTCTTTATAAAATCACTGTTTTATAGTGTTTAATATCTTATAATCCAGTCTGATTATAGTCACATTAGCTGGATGTCCTTGTAAATGTGTTTAGCTGTTTAGCTGAAATTGGTCTCCCACTTACATTCACATTTAAGGCATTTCTTCAGAGCGACTTACAAAAGAGCTTTACTGTTTACTGAAGAAGAACCTCAGCTAGTTTAAATAGACTAAATATCAAAGCTCCTCTAATCTTAGACTCTACTAAACACAAGTCAGTATGGAGATTATAGTATTCTTCTCTTAACCTGAGTACTCTCAGAAGAGGAGGGTCTTCAGTCTGGGTTTGAAGACAGCGAGCGTTGGACTCTGCTGTTCGGACACCCAGCGGAAGTTGGTTCCACCACTTCGGTGCAGGACAGTAAAAAGTCTGGACGCTCGTCTTCCGTGGATCTTAAAGGATGGCGGGTCGAGCCGAGCTGTACTTGAAGCTGGAAGGGCTCTTGGTGCAGATCGGCTTTTGACCATCGCCATCAAGTACAGAGGGGCTGGCTGGTCCAGTCTGGGCTTTGTAGACCAGAGTCAGGGGTCTGAATCTGATGACCTGGGCTTCACTGGCTACAGGAAGCCAGTGAAGAGAGAACTCAGCAGCAGAGCAGGAGGTGAACATGGCTGAGCTTAGAAATGAAGTCGACCCGACCCGTGCACCTGCTGCATTTCAACATTGCCCATCGAACATCACCCCAGCAAAGAGTTCTGATTGGCCATAACGCCAAATATGCTCTGATACATCCTCACTTGGTGCTTTATTGTAGGCCTTGGTGTTTCCATCCCTTCATTTGCACACCTAAGGCACAACAGAACCCAGTGGGGTGTCAAGAGAGCGGCAGCATCTTTCAAGGGTATCAAGTGGGCTTCCTCTTTCCTCAGCGTTTCACTGCTAGGCCCACAAACACCTCCAGAGGGTTCAGCAGTGATTCCTGCCGTCCCAGGATCACCCTCGATCCTCAATGCCACCTGCTCATCTGATTGGCCAGGTGGAGGCCCTTCTTTTTATGGAAGGAAAACCCCACTATTGTTCTCGGTTTGAGGCTGGTTTGTTCCCATGCTTGTAGTTTACTGAATTTGCTAGCTCTCGTTGATTCCCTGTGATTTGGGTTTCCGGATTGTTGCGCATATTCCAGTGTGTATCCTGCTGCTTGAACACTGGGTCTCCAGCTTCATTCCTAAAAAAAAAAGCTATTAAGGCAAACCTATTCACTGATGAAGAGGGGCAGAAATTGCTTTGTCAGTGGCAGTGACAAAAGCAGCACCGCCTTCTTGCATCCCTCTATATTATGTGTCAATATCAATATCCAGTGCTGGATTGTGGAGCCGCACAAAGCAGTTTTGTGGGGGTTGATCTCACCGGACCCGTCGCCCATAGACCTGTCCGTCAGCCGGCCGCCGAGCAGAACACCTCCTCCTTCGAGGCTCAACTGTCAGCATGGCCGAGGCTCGAGAAGAACACTGCTGCCATGCTTGCTGGAGAGATCCTTCGAGACCCGTTGCAAGTTCTTAACTAATATTTAAGCGCCCCAACGCAAGGAGCAGAGGCAGGCTTTGAACCGTTATGGGTCTCGGCGCTCTTTAAAAAGTCATAGTGGTGCCATTAGTACGAGGCTTCGGCGAGTCAAGCCAGAAGAGATGGCGTAGCGGGGATTGTGGGGATCATTTATTTAATTGGTGTCTCTTACGCTTCCTTTATGAAAACCTTTGAGAAAGAAAAACGCAGGAAACATTGTTTGAAAAGGGGGCGTAGAAAAGAGGCAGAGGAAAGTGTTACCGGCGAGTGAGGTGTACATAATGAATCACTTCAAAGAGGAAAATGTAGAGCAACACAGCCACAGAAGAACCACTTTTATCTCCCTAAAGAACCTTTCTGTTGAGTGGCTTCAATTGGGTTCATAAAAGAACCATCAAATGAACGGTTTCTGAGGCATTAGTATCGTCCGATACTAATCTGATCTGATCTTTGTGTTTCCAGCCCCAGTAAAACAGTAAAATCACTATTTTTAGCACCAGTTTCTAAAATCAGACTAAATTCTAATCTGATCTGCTTTGTTTGGAGCAACTTTTTAAACTCTAGTGTTTAATATCTTACAGTCCAGTCTGACTGACCCACCTGACCATTCAGCTCCCAGCTCCTTTACAGCTCTGCAGTCTGATCACTTAGCATGTGTGTGCATTAGCATTAGCATTAGCCTCCTCCTCGGTTCTGAATGCGCCGTTCAGAGCTGGTTTAGAACCAGAGAAAGGAGCCGGGTTCTCCTGCTGGTAGATCAGAGCATTTCCACCATAGTTTGGGTTCTAACCAGGCGGAATTTAGGAGTAAAGTTGGGATGGAGGAACGTTAGATCTTCCCGAATGGAGAAAATGGAGTAAAATATCTTAGTCGTTCCAAAACCGGGTGTTCGGAGAAAAACGTCCGAAAATTTTAGATCCTCCTTTTCTGACAGATGAACTAACTCACTCCTCACCTGCGGCTCTGTGGCCGTCTGCCGTTGCTGCGTCACAGCGTTTCCAGCGAGGCTCTGAGCTAACGCTAAGCTGAAGTTTTCCTCTTCCCCGAACTTTCCGTTCCACCTTAAATAAGGCAGCAGTTCCGCTCTGCTGTTGAGATGCACTCACTGTAGCTGCAGCTCTATTTAAGGTGGAATGGAGAGTTAGCATTAGAACCAGCTTTAGCTTCTGTTTTAGCTGCTAACTGGTAACGTCACCACTCTTATCAGTTCAGAAGAAGCTCTGTTTGATTCCTCACTGAAATAACGTCACAGATGAACTCTGTCTGGGGTCGTTTTCCAAAAAAGTTGTTCAGAGTCTATGAGAAGGATCATGTCTATTAATGGCACCTAGAGGATGCCAGATAACAGCAAACCTAAGGATCGGAAGTTGATTGGATCCTTAAAAGCTGATTCCTGATTCATTATAAATGCCTTGATCAGCCCCCCTGATCCTGGGACTTTCCTTACCAGAATGGTTTCTTCCATGGCATTGCTCAAAGGAGCCCTTTTTGTAAGGTTGAAGGTCCTGTTCGAACCTGTAAAGAGCAAAAAAAAAAAAAGTGTTTGGAGAGGTCTTTCTGCTTCAAGTTGGATTTTCTTCTCGTCCTCTTTTTTTCCCCCCAACAGCATTGGTTCGAAGAGACAGGGACACTGTTAAATGGACCGGGAAACAATAGACCTACACTCACCTCGCTCAATCACATCAGAAGACAAATGGCTCTTCTGTATGCTCATTGCAGCTCCAAAGAGCTTCTCCTTACAGCGCTATCCACTCCAGATCGCCTGATTCCCTGCCTTATTACTCTGTGATAAGCATCAAGGCACAGGCAATCCCCTTTGATTTATTCACACGTTGGGCTTAGATGCTCGGAACGCCGCTGCCGAGAGGACACACCGCTTCCCTCTAAAAGGAAACGCCTTATCTTCGGTGTTATGGAAATGTGAGGGACGTAATCTGGTTCGTTCTCTTAGATCAGCTTATAATGGACTCTTACGCTCTCCCGGTACAGTTCCCAATTATTAAGTTGTGTGGAGTCCCTTCCTGGCACCACTGTAGGAAAAGGCCCATCTGTCTGAAGATAAGCATTGTCTAATGCATTATTCATAAACTCAGCTTATGCTGGTTTTCGGAGAACACCAACTTATTCCAGGTCACATTTATATCATCTGCGCTGGGGTAGGTGATGGAGGTAATGACCTGTACTTTTCACCTAATCTTTCTGTCACGCATTAGATCTTCGACAGTGCTCTACCTGAGGAACCCACCCCGAGGCAACCTCAGCATGTGAAGATCGTCAACAGACCGTTATCACACTTCTGCGTTCATTGATGCTGAAGCGTAAATTGTAGCATTAATCTGTGGCTGAGGCTGCTGCCCTTTCCTAAATGCACCCATGATTGACCCAAACACACTGACCAGACTTCCCCCTCCATTTAGTTTTAACTCCGCCCATCATGTGTCATTGCGACCAATAAAACGAGAGTTCAACTGAACTGGAGTGAACGCAGGGCTGAACGGTGGGACGGATTTACTCCTGTTTCTTATTAAACATGTTAATTGATTCATTCGGCATCCAATCAGCAAGGTTTCGGCAAGGTTTGGTTAAAACCCTTGAGGAACAGACTTCTCAGTGCCAGGTCAGACCTTTCAGTGCCGGGTCAGACCCTTCTGCGCCGGGTCTTGGTGGGTAGTTTAATGTTGAAATACGATGCTGTCTCTTTGCTAGTAGTTGTGTTGTTCAGGGCGCTCGCTAATGTTGCTAATGATGCTAATGTTGCTAATATTTACATGTGGGAGGAGGGATTTTTCCCTTCAAGAATGAAGCTCAGTCAGTGCTGGTCTTTAGTCGGCCCAGTCAGAGATGTTTCAGGTGGACGTTTGTTAGCGCTACTATTCATAGCCGATCTATTAACCTTACTGACTTCATCAACTCCATCAGCCACTTCCTCTAGGCTATGGAAAGCGATGCCAATCAATTAGAATCAAATAGTCACCAATCAAGCACCAAATTCCCTCTTACTGTTCTGTAAGAGAATCTGAGCACATAGTCAATACTGCTGGCTCATGCTAACTGGCTAATAGGCCCTGTATTATGCATAGGACAGCTGCTGTAATTACAGCACCCTAGGCAGAAGAATAGTGTCTGCTTAGTTGTCTGCCAATGGGTGGTCCGGTCACGTACTGCCATTATTTTCGTGACCAGCTTGGCCCTCAGAGCTCCAACTGGGCTTCGCTAATCAAGCCTTTTACATTTTTTTTCCTCCTGCCCAAACCCAACATGGCCGTGGGTAACCTCATTTCCCTGAAGTGCCAATGGACGCTTCGCCATTTGTCACTTGGAGGAGGTGACAAGGCGGATTCCACGGGCAAGATGAAGCACTTGAAGTCCCTTGAATCGTTTCTTCGGGGTGGGGTTCGAGCTGAATCTCTTGGCAGCGTCTATTTTAGACCTCCAACTGGATCAGCAGTGAGTGGGTCAAGGACTGGAATGCTTGGAAGAGACCTTGCCTCTTGAAAATGCCAGTGCAGCTTTAAATCACTTAAATGATACATTTATGCTGCATTTATGCATTTATACATTTAAATGATACCCCACCCCCCCTACACAACCACCCCCCACCCTCCCCCAGCACCCTTCCATCCACTGGATCTATTTGTTTGTGTGCACGATTGTTCCCAGCTGGTATTATCACCCACCAGTCCGTCCATTTGCCGCTGTGGCTTATTGTGTGCTGCTGTGGGAATCGCAGCCTTGAATAGCAATCAGCAGGCCACAGTCGGGTATTTACTTTGAGGCTAGCTCATTTTCTGCATGGCTTTCATGTGAAACCCCATCCACTTCAATGTCAGATAAAGAGAAGACTTTTAAGTTGTTTGCTGGTGTAAAAATAGGCGGCAAGCCTTGTTCGGAGTGCGTTTGTGAGGCTAAGCGATTTCCCTGTAGTCATATTTTCCTTAACAAGACCTTCACCCTGATGTCGCTCTTTGTCCAGCTGTTTCAGAGGTTCTCCCGAAGACCAAAGAGACCATTTCCCGTAGCTTTTCTACTTCATATCCGTTTCCTCGGAGATCTTTCTTGCACCTGCTGCCAAAGAGGTGCTTTCACTGAGCTCAGAAATCAATGGAGAAGAAAATATCTCCAGGAGGTAGACGTGTATTTCTCTTCAGTCATACTAAATGGGTCATCTTGAGTCAAGTGATTCAATTTGTGAATGCCCGAAAGGTACAGCAGCAAATCTCTGCAGTGAGTGGTCATGAGACAAGCCCCATTTGATGGTCTGCTCGGCCGGTTGCGAATGGCCCCGACGTCCACCCTTACATAGTGCCATGGGATGCTCGCTATAAAAAGCATAGATCTAAAATCAGCCGAGAAGGCCGTCAATAACTGGTGAATAATTTAGTTTGGGAAAGTCAGGTGAAGCCAATAAATGTTTCAGCAGATGAATTTGGGCCTAATTAGGTCAGTTGGGGGATGAGACATATTGTCGACATGCTTCTAGAAGGCACCAGCCCAGAGCTAGCCTTACTGACTCAGGCCTTCTTTCTTATAGACTTCCCTAAATAGCTAAGCAGCGCTGCCGCGTCTGTAGATCTTACAGATTAGGATTGATTTTTGTAATAATAGGGTGTATTCTAGGCTCACCTCATGGGGAGGTTATTCGGGGGTCTTCTTACTTTTCACCAGCTCACTGACTCTACCACATCATGTGCAGGCCGGTCCCAGCAGTTGAACGGTTGTTGATAGGGTTTGTTAGCAGGACTGCAACTCCATTTGTTTTGCTGATTGGTTAATCTAACTAAGGCTAAGACTAAGGCACTTACATGACAAGGATGATTGCTGGTTCATATCCCGGGTCATGCTGCTTGCCATCGACAGCCAGAGCCAGAAAGAGCACAACTGGTCAGCTGTGTAATGGGTGGCTTGCTGAGTACCTAGCACTTAATGTGACTGGGCCTCCTCCAGAGACTTTTAGCTAGTTAACTATCAAATTGTTAAATCTTGTGGAGAGTATAGCTTTCCTCTGGCACCCTCATTTTCCAGGGTCTGGTAGGAAGATGGTTCTTTGTGGAACCAAAAGTGGGTATTCCATTGCATTGCTTAAAGAACCACCTTGCCTGCTCTGAACCTCTCGAATCTCGCTTGTAAGGTTGTTTAAAGAAGAAGAAGAATGTAGGCCTTACTAGAGGAACTGTGGTCATTGGTGAGTCAGAGTTTTACTGAAGCGCTCAGGGCTGTTAATGGGCTGCAAATCTGTGTCTTTTTTGGCACAAGAAGGCACAGCTCGGGGCAAAGTCTGTGACATACCGCTGTTTCACTGACCAGCGCTGTCCAAAGTCCAAGCCTTGCTTCTCCTGCATTAGAGCTCCTGCATTAGCGCCCTGCCTCGCATGGCTATTCATCTTCATCAGCTCCTTACCCCATCAGCTCCGTATCACGTCTGAAAATAAATAAACAGCGGCCTGGAAGTGGCCGGGGCCCGGGTTCCTCATGTCCACTGGCACTTTGATATACATCTCTCTTCGCTGAAATATGGACAGCTTGCACCTGCTGCTCTGTTTGTCCTGGAGTGTGCAAGGTTGCATTTCTCTGCACGTATGTGGACGGATGGGCTTGTCAGCTCTATGTAAACTCATCCTGCCTGGCTTTGATCTCACATGCAAAAGTCAAGAAGCCATGCATGAGTAATGAAAGGGCTTCGTGGACCTGAAGCCCGTATGCACCCGAAGAGAGCCAAGCATGCGTGGCGGAGATTCTCTCCTCTAATGAGATGAGACATTGCGAGCTCCTAACGTGGGCGGCGGCCCATGCCTGAGGAGAATTGATTTGTTTATTCGCGGATATTAAAAGAAAAGCCTTTTTAAAGCGGCTTCTTAATGGATTGCTAACCTGTGCCAATGGAGCCCAAGAGTAAAAAAATAAATAAATAAATAAACGAGAGAGGAAGCGACGTTTTACGCTTGATTGTAGCTCGAGCTCTGGTGCGTGTAGTGCCCTGGATTGCTTTAGCGATGCTGGGTGTCGGTTATGGATGGCGAGCAGTGCAGGCGTTTAAGGCCAGGGATTAGTGAGAGCTCATAGGAAATGAGCCAGAGTCAACACTCAAGTGGACACAGGTGCAAGATGCAAGTTACTTCATAACATAACTTCATGACCTGACAGGTACGAGCTTGAGGCGAATGAGCTATAGCATCAAGAAGACCATGCTGGCTTCTACATCTTTCAGCCAAGAACAGAAAGCTGAGGCTGCAGTGGCCACAGGATAACTAACACTGGTGTAGCCTGGTCTGATGGATCTGGGTTTTTGTAGAGGCACACCGAAAATAGGGTCAGAAACCAATAGCATGCATCCATGGATCCAACCTACCTTGTTTCAGCAGGCAAGGTTGGTGGAGGTGGTGTAATGGTGGATAGAGCGTTTTCTTGGAACACTTTGGACCCGTTAAGACCAATCAGTCATCGATTGTTTTGGTGCCACAGCCTGTCAAGCCTCAGGATTGTTGCTGACCATGGGCATCTCCGAAAACTACTTCCATGATAGTGCACTTGACAGTGAGATCTGAATCTGCAGCATGGAGGTGCTCCAATCTGCAGGAATTGTGGGACTGGATTGAATTCCATGCTGCTGAATTACTCCATGCCGGCTCTTGCTATCGGCCTACGACAGGGAAACCGGAAATCCCGATGTGCGCTCCACATTAGCCATCTTCTGAAGTTATTAACCTATCAGCAACCTATCAAGTGCCTAACATGTGGCAAAATCAGTGTGCTGGTGAAAAGGCAGTCACAGCAGATGAAGCTGCTAGGAGCTGACAAGCAAGAAGACCCTGAATAACCTTCCCATGCCGTAGCCTCTAAGGGTTAATGCTGAAAGCTGAAATGATGAAAGCAAAGGAGCTTCTGTTCAGGCCTATACTTGGCCACCAGTGACACAGGAACCCCCATCCGTGCCTTCACAACCGTATGGGCCCCATGTCACATGTTGTATCCTCCATTCCTTACTAAACAGCTCATCGGATGGCTTTCCTTTAAATAGAGTCATGGACTTGACCTCTAGTAATCACCCTGGTCCCACCACCATATCCTCGCCATTACACCTCCAGCATGGAGGCCCAGGGCATGCCCACCCCCTATTTGACTGAATAGTGGGGTGGGAGGGCAGTCTGCTACTTAACTGTGTTTGAACATCCACCAGGAAGCTCAATTTGTATTAGGCCCCTGAATGGCATGCGGTTGCTATGGTGTTGCTAGGTGGTTGCTATGCAGTAACAAGGTTATTATTAAGTGATTGTTATGGTCTCTCAGGTCATCATTATGATGTTGCTAGGTGCTTGCTAAGAAGTTGCTAGGAGGTTGCTATGGTGTTTCTACTAAGTTACTATGAAGTGGCATCTCAGATGGCTGGTATGGTGTTGATAACTGGTTGCTAAGTAGTCCCTAGGTGGTTGTCATACATTTACTAGGTGGCTTCTGTGAAGTTGCTAGGTGCTTCCTACATAGTTGCTAGGTATTTGTTCTGGTGTCACAGGTGGTTGCTATGGTGTTGCTATGTGCTTACTATGCAGTAACTAAGTGGTTACCAACTTAGTTTGGCTTTTAAATTTGGCAGCATCTAAGCTAGAGGTATATTTTGGCCTGTCCAAGCTAGCTAGGATATTTTCTGCCTTAAATTTAAATCTGTTGCTAAGTGGTTGCTAGGTAGTTATTATGCAGTAACTATGTAGCTTCTATGGAGCTGTCAAGTGCTTGTTGCAGAGTTACTCTGGTATCACATGTGGTTTATTAACCATGGTTGGGTGTCTGTTATTCAGTTACTACGTGGTTGCTGTGGTATGCCAGGTGGTTGCTATGGAGTTGCTAGGTAGGTGCTGTTGCAGTGCTATGGTATTCTAGATGTTTGCAGTGAAGTTGCTAGGTGCTAGCTATGAAGTCGTGAGGCGATTGATGTGGTAGCTATGGTGTTACTCCCTCACTCTCTCTATTTCAGAGATTGTGTTTGTGTGTGCGCTTGTGCTTATTTACCAGTAGATGATTGACCACAGGTGGCAATAGATAGATGGACAGACAGACAGACAGACAGACAGACAGATATACAGACATACAAACAGAGAGACATATAGATAGATAATTAGATAGACAGACAGATAGATAGACAGACAGATGGATAGATAGACAGACAGACAGACAGATAGATATGGACAGATAGATAGACAGACAGACTGACAGATAGATAGATAGATAGATAGACAGACAGATAGATAGATAGACAGACAGACAGATAGATAGATAGATAGATAGATAGATAGATAGATAGGTAGACAGATAGATACACAGACAGACAGACTGACAGATACACAGACAGATTGACAGACAGATAGATAGATAGATAGATAAACAGATAGGTAGACAGACAGATAGATAGACAGATAGATATATACATATATAGAGATAAATATATAGATAGATGGATAGATAGATAGACAGACAGACAGACAGACAGATAGACAGATAGATGGATACCTTATTGACCCCGAAGGAAATTCAGCAGCCAGTAGCAGTTGCACAGTAAAGCACAGTAATGCAATACAATAAGTACAATAATAACAATACATGTAATAAATGTGACCTGAGTATTATAACAGTCCTTCTCATTTTCTGATAGAGCTTCTATGGGAACGTCCAAACCTAAATCTATTGTTCCATCTTGATGTGGAAACCCTCTAACCCTCTGATAAGTTCATGACCACCTACAGTTGGACCTCCTTTATAAGAACCTACGGGTTAAAGGAAGTAAATTTTAAATGATGTACGTGTTGATGGGATTTTTACACAGTGAAAGTACAATCTTCACACTGAGGACGCATTTTAAGTGTTAAGAGAATCCAGCCAAAGTCGATCCCAATACCAGATGTTGAAGCCAGGTGTAAACAGGCCCAAAGAGTCTCATTAGTGTAGCAGTAACATCTGCACTCGAACGAGCGGAAAACAATGAAACTGAGGGGCAACAGAACCTTGACAGCATGTGTACGGGTTCGGGTTCGATTACTCATAACTACTGGTCATAATGATCAGCTGTAATTCCAATATCGATGGAACCGATGCTACCGATGCTATCGTGCAGCTGGAGTGTGTACCCTCGTGCTATTATCCAATACACCTGTTCCCCAACCTTGCTGTGGCTCACTCCCTGCTCTGTGCCGTGGCATCGGCTGTCGCTGTTCCATGTCGGAGCAGAGTTACTATGAGTGGAAGGCCTGCTGAACTGGTGAGCCTGCAACATGACTAAAGCAGCGCGAGCAGCGACTGCCTACAGCTGTGTTACATAAAGGTCATGAAGCAGCAGAGCTCCAGCAAGCCTCCCTCTGAGAGCAAAGCATAGCTCTCTCACTCTGTCTCTCTCTCTCTCTCTCTTTCTCATTCTCACTTTCTTTCTCTCTCAGGCCTCATCCACACGTATCCAGATACCCACAGATATCCACACCACCACACCATCTGCACGAGACTGCAAAAGCGATTTGAAAAAGCTCACACATTTATAGGCCTAATAAAAGACGATATTACACTATTAATTATTGCCAGGATTTCCCACTATTATGATATTATGGGAGCTGCTGAGAGTTTTAGACGTGCCAAAATAAGTTACATTCCCTCAGAGACTGCTCAGTTTGGCAGTTTGGTCACCTAACACAAGCTCCTACTGTAGATTTCCACATATACACATCGTTACTGTCTCTACTAATGTGAATCTGGCAGGAAAAATGTGTGTAAGAACCCAAGAACCAAACTGGGATGTTCTAGACGACTGGGTCAGAACGTCTCCCAAACATCAGGCAGGTCTTGTGGAGTGTTTGTGGTATGCAGTGGTCAGTACCTACCAAACGTGGTCCAAGAAAGGACCAATGAACTGGTGACAGGGTCATGGGCATCAAAGACTCACCTTACAACTTACAGGACTTGCTGTAAGGATCTGCTGCTAATGTTAGTCTTGGTCCCAGATTCCATCAGAGGTCTTGTAAAGTCCATGAGTCGAAGGGTCAGATCTGTTGTGGCGGCACAAAGTGGTGGCAGGTGGCAGATGGTGTCCAAAATCCAAGATGGCCGCACCGCACACTAACAGTAGTGGTAGCAGTAGTGTTACACAGTTTATTGCATAATACTCTACTCTTCGCCTGAGTCCTCTCAGAAGAGGAGGGTCTTCAGTCTGGGTTTGAGGACAGTGAGCGTTGGACTCTGCTGTTCGGACACCCAGGGGAAGTTCGTTCCACCACTTCGGTGCAGGACAGAAAAAAGTCTGGGCGCTCGTCTTCCATGGATCTTAAAGGATGGCGGGTCGAGTCGAGCCGTACTTGAAGCTGGAAGGACTCTTGGTGCAGATCGGCTTTTGACCATCGCCATCAAGTACAGAGGGGCCGGCTGGTCCAGTCTTGGCTTTGTAGACCAGAGTCAGGGGTCTGAATCTGATGACCTGGGCAGCAGCTACAGGAAGCCAGTGAAGAGAGCTGCAGTGGTCAAGTCTTGAAGTGACGTGAGACTGAACATCTGAGCACCTGGGCGACTCTCTAGAGAGGAAGACATGTTTCCATGATGTTTAGATAGGATGCAAAATATGGGATAATGCTCTGTTATCAATGGCTATTGCTAACAGTGCTAACCTAGGCCGATGCTTGGTTAGATTCGCCTTAAAGCAGCTTCAGACCGCCTGGTTCTGAGCATGTATCTTGTAATTAGCACACAATTGGGCTGCACCCTCAGTCTTCTGCTGCCTCCCGCTCAGACCTGACAGTAAGGATGGTGACAGAGGCCCGGGTAAGTCGTAGGTGCCATTTTGTCACTTTCTCGCTCTCTCTCCGAGTTAATGAAATGTTGCATCTAGCACGCAGAGACAACGGGGTGTTCTTTATCCTTAGGGCGGACATAAGTGTCGAGTCACACTCACGCATTTGCACTCTCTCTCTTTCGCTAGCTCTCTCACTCACAGGCCCACACGCAAGCAAACACAGAGGACTGTGTCCTTTAATTGTTTCAGATCGGACGCAGTCAGTGGCATGTAAAGCGGCCAGGCGCAGAGGGGCAGTGGAGCGCATGCCTGACCGCCCCGATCCCTTTCTGCTCGGTTAGCTCTCCTTAATTGGCAGTTGCAGGGCTCACCCGGGCATGGTGGTCCTACTATCTTTTTGGAAAGACAACGCCCTTAATGAGTGTGTGTGTGTGTGTGTGTATGTGTGTTGATAAAGGTCTGCACAATTTTTACTGTTTGATAATCGTTATCAGGAAATTGCCTTTTGTACTGATGTTTCTGAAGGCTGGAATATGCAAATTAGCTCTTTAACCAATCACAGTGTTTTTTTTACCGTGTTTGTGACCAATCACAGTTCAGATTAGAGTTTCTGTGAGTAGCTGAGATTATTTATATAATTAGGACCTGACTAATATATTAGTTGGCCGATAATATTGACCAAATCTGGGCGAATCCAGAATCATATTTTGACTTTCTGACAATTTTCCACCCCAATTTCCCTAATTTTTAATCACACAACTAGCTGTCCGACTAGCCCAGCATGTGCCAACTCTGCTACATCAGCTAACCATTTGATCGGTACTGGACATTTTATTTATTGCCTTTAAAAGGTCAGGTTTACGGCCAATGGCACTGCAGAATTGATCCACAGTGATATATATACTGTATGAATAAACCCCTGCCCACTGGTATACCTCTGTGTGACGGGGTGGAGCTCTTGCTATCACTGCAAACTGCATTAAGACCTACAGTAGACGCACATCCTTGCCTTTTATTTAAGTGTGCATGCAAGCATGCATGCATGGGTGTGTGTGCGCACTGAAGCACGTATCTCCAGATGGACAGAATGAAGGAAAAAAAATAATAATAAAGTGGAGCAGACCGTGGCATGGCCGTGGATGTGGCGAAGAGGCAGCATGGCATGTGCACCTCTCTGCTGCTGTTAAAAATAGATCGCCGTCTGATCCATGCAACACCAAACTGTTTCCATGGTAGCCAGCCGAAGATTAATATGACTCTAGGCTCACGCTACATTTTTTCCCCCCCTTTCTTTTTCCCCCCTCCCAGCATCTGGTGACTAGGCTGAAAAGAGGGTGCATTCTGTCTACAGCGAGACAGGGATGCAGGGACTTGATAGATGCTTGCCCACCGTGCACACACGCTAAACGATGGCTTAAAACGAGATCTATGGTCATCATCAGGCCTCGCACTCAATACTCCGGCCTCGCGGTCAATACTGATGAATATGCATCAGGGTCATGGAGCCACAACTTCAGAGGGGCTCGCAGGAGCGGTCCAAGCTTGACTGTATAAGCCTTATATAGTAATAGCACAGACAGAAATTGCAGGCTTTAGGGTTATTGAGGGTTTATGCTTTTTTCATTTTGCTACACACTTGGAACCAAATGCGTTTTACAAGGATTTCTTGTAGGCAGTGGTTCTATGAAGGACCATGAGAACTCAAAAAACCTTGTATATGCTGAAATTCAGTAATAAAATACAGCAACACTGTATTAGCGGGAGAGGTAGCAAGCTACCCTTAGAACCACTGGGTTCAGTGGTTCTTCATATATAGGGAAAATGGTTGTACATGGAACATTCTTAACCCCTTGAACCTTTCATCATAGATTTATCCCATTATTAATAATGAAGCAAAAACTATTGCAAAGAAATTTTGATAACCAGATTATGTGGAGTCCCACAAGGTTCTATTCTAGGGCTTATTAAAATGATGTAAATTATAAAAAGGCAATGTAGTCGACTTTAAAGTGTTCAAGGGGTTAAAAATGGCTATATATAGCAAAGTATATATTGATTGATATATATATATATATATATTCAAAGAACCAATTTAAGTACTATTTAGAATTTTATTTTAATTAGTTTATTTATTTATTGCTATTTAGCAAAGATCAATGGATCAAAGTTAGTAACGTGCCTTACTAAAAACCAGTCAAAAGTTTGGACACACCTGGTTGTATGTGTGCTGAAACATCTGATCCAAATGCCAGATTGGCTATATTTTAAAAAAGGACGACACTGGGGATACACGGGTATCCACTGAGTTAAGATGGGGTTAAGTAGGCCTAAGTTGTAGGAGTGTGTTTGTGTATGTGTGTGTGTGAGCATGGAAATACCTCTCAAACCTGCAGCTACAGTATGCTATATACAGTATGAGCATTAATACAGACAAATTTACTCATTTAGCAACAGACCAATAAATAGCCTTATTAGGGCCTATATTTAGGCCCTATATGACCACATCATCCCCCAAACCCCAGCCACAACATCCTAACTATGGCGGATACTCGAGTGTCCCCACATGTGTCCTGTTTTAGCGTTTTGGATCAAATGTTTTTGAGATGATGGTCAGCACACATTCAAGCGGGTGTGTCCAGGCTAACGTGTGTTAGTCCTCACTAGGCCACGGGACAAAAACGGCTATTCTTATCATTAGGGTCGCCAACCCCCGTGTTAGCTCAGTTAACGCATTGAAAACAGGCGTGACCGTCTCGTGTTTCAGGCTCTGCAATCATGAACTCAGAGCTAAGTCTGGCTGATTCCAAAGCTAATGACATCCCACCTCTCCTTGACTATTTCTGGCCGTTTGAGAACCAAGCCGAGCATTTGGATCCTCCTCTACTCTAAGCACTGTAGATTTGCTCGTCACCTCCATATTGAGCTCCAGTCATCTCCGGCACATCCCTATTTCTGGCTCCGTGCCTGGGGGAATTAGTTCCAACCGTGCCTGCTTAAGGATCCAGACAGACACACACACTCATACACACACACACACACACTAGATATTGTCACCCCTTTGCTGCATCCCCCAGGTCTGGGACGTTTCTCCTCCTTCCTCTCTTCTCTTTGTCTTATTTTCTCCCCCTCTTCTCCCTTAGATCCCTGTGACAAATGTTCTTTACCACGCAACAATAATCTCCATTGTTGCCGTAATGGGCTCTTGTTGTGCATAATTGATAGCGGGCGTGCATCGGTGTGCCAGGCGGGGCAGGCGGTAATTAAAACACTTGGGCTTGCTTGGTGCCACAGCCTGTGCTGGAATGACCGTGGCCTACTGGAGAAGAGCCACACAGGGATTACCACGAGGCTGGAACTCTGCGTCAAGGGTCACGCCTCTCTAACTACTTCTGGATAACTGCTGGGAGATGGGACAGCGGAGCTGCAGGAAGCGGTCGGTTAAGAAGGCAGTGCTGGTTGTTGGACAAAAGTATTGGGACGACTCTCATTCATTGTCTCTTCTGAAATCGAGGACATTAAAAAGAGTGTATCCTGCTTTTGCTGGAGTAACTGTCTCTACTGTCCAGGGAAGAAGGCTTTCTGCTGTGAGGATTCGATGATTGCATACAGGATGTTGGATGACCAAGACCCCACCTCATCCTCAGCTCCCAAACTCATCCCAAAAGATCACTCCAGAGAACAGCTCAATGCTGGGGCAGCTTTACACCCCTCTAGCCCACGCCTGGCATTAGGCAGCATTGTGCCAGTAGGTTCATGATGTTTATCTGCTCCAAAGAGTCCTATTCTAGTGCCAGTATGTCTCTATAGGGACTAGACAATCTGTGTATGTGTGTGTGTGTGCATTTGCACATGTGTGTCAGCAATGGGTGCAACTTCCAAAAGTAGCCGAATGCATTCATTAGAAGAGGAGTCTACGGGTGTCCCAACATTTGGACACATAGTGTAGCTGAAACCTGATCCTGGATTGACTCTGATCCCGATCCGATTTATCCCTGGTGTCTGGTTCTGGATCACTGCATCACTATATCTGCTGGTCCATTCATCATGATGTGTTCACTCAGTAGAAAGGACAGCTCTGCGTTTTCAAAGAGGTTTTGGCATGACAGTGGCGTCACACATCCCTGTCTGCGTCTGCCACAGAAAGCTCGCAGTAACGATGTCCTCGTCTTTACAGGCTGCACATGAGAGCAAGGCAGCCCTCAAAGGCACTGAGCTGTTTTGTCTGATATGACAGTTATTCCAGGCTCAGAAACTCCAGCCCTGCCACTTTGCTCATGCTTAGGGCTTTTTTTTACGTTCCTCTCTTTTTGCAAGTGGCTCATACCCTGGAGTCGGTCTCCTTGGAAACGGCGGGGTGGTGTGGCATCCGAAGTTGACTTCCTGTCGCCCATCTGCCCTGAGAAGTGTGTGCACTCACTCGCTCTCTCCTTTTCACTCTCAGCTTTTGTAAGCGGACGGACACTGGAATGCAGGAGACAACTGGTACCCCTTCAGAGGGCCGGTGGTGAAGGTGTGCTCTTCTGAGGAGTTCTGCACTTATTACGAGTAAATAGCAAAAGTAGCATATCCTAGGTTAACCCCGTAAAAAGCCAATGTCCTGCCGGCGGGCTTTTATCAAAGAATAGCCCCACCAGTATGTACAGAAGTCCCTGTAGTTACTGAGTGACTGAGTGTAGTTACTGAGTGTTATGTAATTCTCCTGCCACTGGAAGGGTGGACATGTGGGATGTGCAACCTGCCACCGCCTCTTTTCGAACTGCCACTGATGCACCGTCACCGGGCAACCAGCACGCTTGGAGGAAAGCGACGGGTACCCGGCTCTGATGCAACGGCTAGCAGAAGCCCATGCCGGCCAGCTTCACACTAAAGTAAAGTCGGGGAGAGACAGAGAACCATCGACCCACCTAGAGAGAGCAAGGCCAATTGTGCTCTGTCAGGCTCCGGCTGCTGATGGCATAGCAGTCTGACCTGGGATTCCAGGGAACCAGCGATCCTTGGGTCATGGTAGCAGCGCCTTAATCTGCTGGACCACTCATATACGGGCATGATGTTAAAATGTTGGTCTAAAGCGAGTCTTTTAAGGACGCAGTCATATTTCATTTCAGATAAAAAAAAAAGGCTCAGAACTAAACAAATGACTTTTTTAACCTCATGAGTCTCATATATTCCGTAAGGCCCATTTGTACCTCCTTTAAAAGATTGCACAGTAATTAATGACACTATCAGGATCATTTTCGGTTGCCTCATTCCCACTTCATCATCCTTCACCACCTCTTAAAAGCTCCCTCTCTCTCTTTAATTTTTTGATCCACAGCCAAATTATTAGTTCCTGTTTAAAACACGGGCATGATGACGCACCAGCGAAACACCAAGGCTGTGCGTTGAGTGTAGTTAAGGATCTGTGAGAGACAGCCTGATCAGACCTCGTAAAAACGGCGAGGTTGCACACTCTGGGGTTTTCAGAACTCATAAATTATTCAAACAGCAATTATTTATACTGTTATCCCGTTTTCCTTGAAGCCTTTTGACTGCTAATGCCGTCCAATGTGTGCAGCGGAGCGTGTCGACATGTGTTAAGTTGTGTATTACGGGTATTTTCGATGCTGTACGCCCGAGGGCCTTCTCTTACCTACATTCATTTGCATACACTGCACCGTGTTGTCCTACACTAGGAACATATGTACTGTGCAGTAAATACTATATAATGCAGCCAGCAGGCATGTAGTGTATGTCGCCTCGTAGCAGTTTGGTTGTGGAGTGTTCAGATGGTCCGAACTGGCTTGAAATTCTCTTGATATTTTGCGTACAGCACTGTGCAAGACAGTGACTGGTCAGTACGGTCAGGGTGATCATTTGTGTCCACGCTTTACATTTACATTACATTTAAGGCATTAAGCAGACACTCTTCTCCAGAGCGACTTACAAAAGTGCTTTTACTGAAGAAGAACCTCAGCTAGTTTGAATAGACTAAAACTCAAAGCTCCTCTAATCTTAGACTCTACTAAACACAAGTCAGTATGGAGACCATAGTACTCTTCTCTTCGCCTGAGTACTCTCAGAAGAGGAGGGTCTTCAGTCTGGGTTTGAGGACAGCGAGCGTTGGACTCTGCTGTTCGGACACCCAGGGGAAGTTCGCTCCACCACTTCGGTGCAGGACAGTAAAAAGTCTGGACGCTCGTCTTCCGTGGATCTTAAAGGATGGCGGGTCGAGCCGAGTCGTACTTGAAGCTGGAAGGGCTCTTGGTGCAGATTGGCTTTTGACCATCGCCATCAAGTACGGAGGGGCTGGCTAGTCCAGTCTTGGCTTTGTAGGCCAGAGTCAGGGGTTTGAATCTGATGACCTGGGCAGCAGCTACAGGAAGCCAGTGAAGAGAGCTGCAGTGGTCAAGTCTTGAAGTGACGAAACTGAACGTCTGAGCACCTGGGCGACTCTCTAGAGAGGAAGGGTCGAATTCTCTGGATGTTGTACAGGAGAAATCTGCAGGACCGAGTTCCGCTTTACCTTCATTACAGCTTCCGTTCTTTTTTTTAGAAGACTCACTTTCAGTTTCAATACCGTAAAGTTTAGTCTTAGATCAGTTAAGATCCAGGTGATCTTGAACACATCCAGTGATGTTGAGGTCTGCACGGCACCAAGGTGGTCAGTCCGTTGTTCTGATTGTTTCGATCGGGTGTTTGCTTTTCTCACTCAGAGCTTCTCACATCGACAGTTTGTTTTTTGGCCGATATATAGTCCAAGAAATAAACGTGATAAATGATAATATTGTAATTTTGGGAGGAATTCATCTCACTGATATAATCATAATATATAATATTACAATAAAATAAATATACAATTCAATAATACATAATACAGTAAATACAATAATACATAAAAAATACAATAATAAATAATACAACTACATCCTTTTAAAGATTCAAGATTCAAAAGATTCAGAATTCAAACGATTCAAGAATCAAAAGATTCAACAGTTTATTGCCATTATTATATATTATATATTATTGTATATTATAACATAATTGTTATTGTCAGAAACAGGCAGTGTCCAATTAAATTCTTACTTTGCAGTTCCTTTATTTACTAACATAATCTTACATCAGTATCAATATAAAAAGTATAATAAAATAAGCATAATAAAAAATTTAAATATATAAATAATAAAGCAGGTTTGGGTATTGATTGTATCTAATGATTACTATCTAATGATCTGCCTAAGTTGAGCCTGCTTACTGTTGCTGTAATATTCTCTAAACAGCGCAGCATGGGTTAGCTTCATTCACCAGCCTTTTTTTCCTCTGTTCTTGAAAGCCTGACAAGCCCAGCTTGATTCAGTGCGATTGAGCTGCCGCGCTGCCCAAATGAAAAATATTTCTACTGAATCATCGGCACTTGTGGGAGCAGGTCCAGATACTGAGGTGACGACTGCAGCAAGACTCATTCTCACACGAGCGTCTGTGGGTTGTACTCCTTACGAGATCTCTTTTTTGTTGTTTGTTTGTTTGTTTGTTTGTTTTTTTGAGATACATTCTGCCATTGTGTGACTCATTTGCATAGTAACAATGGCACATCATATTTTATTTATTCATGAATTTCTAATTTTACCCCATTCTCTACCTAAACTTGGTTCATGTGAACTTCCCCATCACTAGCAATGTCCCCAACACTAAGAGGGTGAAGATTAGCACATGTGAAGGCAGCCAGGTACACAGGTCCCCGGCTCCCCCAGCTCCGATACAACAGTTAACAGACCCCTGTGCTGACCAGCGTCACACTAGGAGTGATGTGAGGAGGAAGTGCCATCAACCCACCCCTGAGAGACCAAGGCCGGTTGTGCTCTCTCTGATTCCGGCTGCTGATGGCAAGTAGAATAACCCGGGAATATGCATCTTTGGATGGGCAGCACCTTCTGTTCCTCAGGTGTGTATGCTCAATGCTGCTAGTGTGCTCAGTGCTGCACTTCCCCCTGTTTTCCCCAACCCAGACAGCCTCATCTCAAAAGGGCGGAGCCGTCTGGAACGGGAGACCAGACATGTTGCTAGCATCGGCAGACACAAAGAAGCTACCCATAATCTCCTGTGATGCCATGCCAGCCCTGCAGGGGGCATCTGTTGCTGGCATTCTGTTTCGGCCCCACCCTGACAGTCTGGTACACGAGTGAGTGGCACCACACAGCTGTACTGTCACCATGCATTTCACAGCTTAACTCTTTCTGTGGAAAAGGAAAATGGTCAGAGTAGTAGCTAGCCTTTATATGATGACCCGAGAGAAGCTTTTACAGCCTCGGGTCTAGATTTAGGTCTAGCTTGCTGATCCCAGATCAAGCTTTACTTACTTCTATGCTCTGAAGGGTAGCGACTCTGATTAGTGAATGTGTTTGGAGCATTACGTCATGCTAACACTAAAGCCTGAGCCAGCTCCGAATGGGCACGGTGCCTCTACATTATTTATGGGGAGACTGAGTGCAGATGCAGTGGTGCCGCGTGAGGCCTGTTCCCCCACGGCTGTGCCATTGCTCTCTCATACACATGTGCACACACACACACACACACACACACACACATAACTCACGAAACCTACAGCCAAATAGGTCACTCTCTCCTATTAAGTGCTAGTACAACTTTTCATTGTTCCATGTCTAAGGTTCTGTGTCTAAGGTTCTGTGTATATAGCCAAGGTGGTATACTGTAACATAATCCATATATGGTACCAGTTAATTAGGTGCTCCTACTTTGTGTAGACAGTCATTGGCCAATTTATCAGAAACACCTAGAAAGTGCACCTATGTTGGAGGTGTTTCTGATAAACTGGCCAATGACTGTAAATGCAATGCAGGTACCAGTGTATTAGGTGCTCCTATCTTTTATATACAGTCATTGGCCAATTTATCAGAAACACTTAGAAAAAGCACCTATATTGGAGGTGTTTCTGATAAACTGGCCAATGACTATAAATACAATGCGGGTACCAGTTAATTAGGTGCACCGACTTTGTGTATACAGTCATTGGCCAATTTATCAGAAACACCTAGAAAGTGCACCTATGTTGCTCCTATGTTGGAGGTGTTTCTGATAAACTGGCCAATGACTGTAAACACAGTGTAACTGTATGACTGTAAACAGGTACCAGTTAATTAAGTTTATATACAGGCATTGGCCAGTTTATCAGAAACACCTAGAAAGTGCACCTATGTTGGAGGTGTTTCTGATAAACTGGCCAATGCCTGTAAATACAATGCAGGTACCAGTGTATTAGGTGCTCCTACCTTTAATACACAGTTACTGGCCAATTTATCAGAAACACCTAGAAAGTGCACCTATATTGGAGGTGTTTCTGATAAACCGGCCAATGACTGTAAATACAATGCAGGTACCAGTGTATTAGGTGCTTCTACCTTTAATACACAGTTACTGGCCAATTTATCAGAAACACCTAGAAAGTGCACCTATATTGGAGGTGTTTCTGATAAACTGGCCAATGAGCTCCCCCTAGCACTAGCCAACACGAGGAGGACAAGGACTTAACACACATGTCCTCCAGACACCACCTGGACGCTTGGAGGAAAGCACCTGGTAATGGCTTTAGGAGTGATGACAGAGCGCCATCTACCCCCCCGGAGGGAGCACAGCCAGTTGTGCTCTCTCAGATTCTGGCTGCTGATGTCAAAGTGCATGGCTCGAGATGTGAACTCGCGACCCCTGGGCCATAGTGGGGTGCCTGAGGAACCTTCAGACTGGTCACTTGATGCGAAGGTTCCTTATACCCACGGTTCTTTCTGGAACAGAATACGGTTCTTCCATGGCACCCATAAAAGAACCCTTTAGCACCTTTATATTCTAGGATATATGGTAGGTGTTTCTGATGAAGTGGCATATTTTATAGTGTAGTTATGTATCATATTTGTATATATGTAGTACTGTATATTTGTAATGTTGAAGGGAGTAGGAGTGGTGTAGTGTAGGCTGTGAAGTCCTGTAGGGCACTTCCTCCTGGGCAGGCAAGGCTCAAGGTCACCGGAGCTTGTCTCCTGTCCAGCCAAAGAGACTCTGCCAAGCATTGCTGCACACTCTGGCCTTCTTCCAGAACTTCTCTGGGTCGAGTGGGGCTTACAAAATGTATTTATTTTTATATATTTTACTTTTTAAACCGTTGTCTGAGCATTTTGTGAAAAACAGACCAATGGAAATGGCTGAATTCCAAAATGTCCTGGAATTGAAATGTACAGTAACATACAGTAAAAGTCCTGTATCATGGAAATCCAGTTTGTCCTTGATTTTTTGCATTAACAGGCCCATATGCTCTCTCTCACACACTCTCTCTCTCTCTCTGCACCCTCCCTCTTTCTGTCCTACAGCCCCACAATTCCTTCTACTCTCCTGACACACACACACACACAGAGAGAGCATCGTCAAGCACTTTAAATATGGCCATGAAGTCATGCATTTCTCCGGGTGGCCGTGGAGGATCTGAGCAGCGCTACAGTTTTCTGCAAGCCAGCTCGCCTCTCTCTGCAAGCGGCCATGCCTTATTAATGACACGTGCTTTCTCCTTTCCTCCTCTGATGCTTGGACCCCTGCCGCTGCGCAAAGGCCGGACTGTCTGGGTGGTGCTAAATCAAAGAGCTTACAGTATGGAAGCCTGATTGTGAAGAAAGGGGGAACCACAAAGGCCATATTGGGCATTCCCTGTATTAATACAGTAGGAATCTACAGAACTTCTATAGGTTAGGTTTAGGTCAGCTACTTTAAGTTGCACCCATTGCTGACACAGATGTGCAAATGCACACACACACACTTAGCTTATCTAGTCCCTGTAGAGAAGCACTGCTAATAGAATAGGAGCAGATAACCATTGATGAACCTATTGGCACCATGCTGCCTAATGCCAGGCGTGGGCTAGAGGGGTATAAAGCCCCCCAGCATTGAGAGCTGTGGAACAATGGAATTGTGGAATAATGGATGGTGGAGCTCCACCCAGTACTTTTGAATGGGATGAGTTGGGGATGATGAGGTGGGTGGTGATCATCATCTAACCTTCTGACCTCACTAATACTCTTGTCGCTGAATGCAATCAAATGAAATCCTCACAGCAATGTTCCCCCACAAGCTAGTACAAGCCTTCTGTCTTGCACAGTAGAGTCAGTTACTCCAACAAAAGCAGGATAATTCATTTTTATACCTTTAATTTTAGAATAAACAGTAAACAAGCAGGTGTCCCAATACTTTTGTCCATAAAATGTATCTTCTAATGGTCAATATCTTTAAACCAGCTTTGTTTTTTTAATGGAAAGAATAAATGATTGAGTTACAGTGTCAAAAAAAAGATAACCTGCATCTCTGTAGCTTCGTCATCAGCAAGAAAAATGATGTTGCTTTGTTTCTTAAGAAAAATGGCAGCGTTTAATGTAATAAAGCTATACAGAAGAAAGGCCTATTGATCCACTGATAAGGAATGGAGTGTGTGCTCTGCTTAGACCAGAGTTTATAGTCAGTGAGAGGACAGAATAAGGAGCCACATAGCATCCATCAAATGCTTTTCTAATGTCCCAATAACACTTTTTTAAGAAGTATAAAAGCGCCACAAAGCTTCTTGGAAGCAGCGTAATAAAAAACACCCTTTTATTCCCTAAAGAAGCTTCCAGTGGCTGGATCTGTAAAGGGCTACAGTATTTCTAACCTTCCTACCTGCCTCATCTGCAGCGTTTAGATACTTACCATGAACAGCAATGTAAGCCTGTATTGATCCTGATAGATTCCTGTACTAAACACAGTAAAGCCTGATCACCTGAACAGCACAGCATAGACGTGCAGGTGCTTCAGCCTAATTTATTGTCCATGGTAGGCGACCGTTCCCTACAGATTGACCACAATACCATCGCTACCTTGTTCATGTGTCCGTGACAAGTCTTCCGAACCCTCCACCACCCCGTCACTTCCTGTTTAACTCAAATCCCTCATTCCTAGCGCCACTTATCAGAGAGGGGGACTGGCTTCCTACCACAGTCAGACATTCCATGGGTTCCCTCCCCTCTTTTCATGCTCCTTCCAAATAATCATATGCAGACGGCATGGTCCGAACTAGCACAGCGAGTTTAGACTGAAACATTTGGAGATTCCACCAAACTGTAGGAATTTTTTTTCGTTTTTTTTTTTTTTGGTTAAGTGGTTACTGGTTAAGTAAAAAATTTTAGGAACCAGCAGTTGCGATGTAAAAAATTGGCCAGGAGGTCACAAATGGCTTTGCCATCAGTAGCCAGATTCGGAGAGAGCGCAGTTTACTGTGTAATTGGCCTTGCTCTCTCCCCTCATTCTCCTCATGTGTTAAGTCCTTGCCCTTTGACTCTACAACAGTGGAGTAAAGACAAATTACACTCTGCAACTGTAGGGTGAGCTCAAGAGCAAAATAATTTATTTATTTTATTTTAATTATTGAATAGAGCTGCTTTTAATGTACTGTACCTCTGTTCTACCTGCGATTCAGTGGATTCAGTGACATTTGGAAGAACAATTAACATAAAGAATATTGGATAAAGACCCCTCTGATGGGTCGATGTTTACATAATGAGGATGTAAAGCAATTTAAATAATTAGTCACAATTAATCACTTTTCATTTTATTGGCTTGTAGCTATATGAAGAAAAAAAAAAAAATAATAATAATATATATATATAGAGCACCACATTGTGAGGAAACGGGGAAAATTAGACGATCAATATATATTTTTATATATATATATTTTTTTTTTACATAATACCTAAAGTTTACATAATGAGGATGTAAAGCAATTTTAATAATTAGTCACAATTAATCACTTTTCACTTTTGGCTTGTAGCTGTGTGAATGGTCAAAATAGGCTTCATCACAAAAAAAATAAATATATATATATATATATATAAAATGCAAACAGCACCATGTTATATATATATATATATATATATATATATATATATATATATATATATATATATAACATGGTGCTGTTTGCATTTTGCTGCTTAAAACTTCAGACTGTACCACCTACCTCGGGGGGCGCTATACTAATACATTAGGTGGAACACACTGTAACTTGTGTGACTTTCTGTTCAGTATAACTGGAAAGAAAACTAGCCTAATGTGTTTGGTGTTCTTTGGTGTGTTTATTTTCCCATTGTGCTGATCCGTGGGGTCCAAATCATGTCGTGAATGGTGCCGTGACTTTTGTGTACCATAACACTCCTAATATCAACACAAGAAATATTGGATTTACAGATTTCTAGTGTGATTGTCCTCATACAGGAATCCAGCTTCAATATGGGCAGAATAACAAGCTGATAACACAACACCCACAGGCTTCCAAGCATAATAGTCCTTTTTATGGTGCTATCAAAGCCGGCGAGGGCTACACCGACATGTCTGCATGTGAGCTCTCTCAAACACACACACACACACACACATTTCCTGTATGCTGAAGCATGCACATATACACACACTGCACACATTCCAGAGGACCTTAAACAGCATGAGTCATGTGGTGGAGCTGTGCAGCAAATTGCATGACACCATGGAGGATTACACCACAGACACCACAGGGGAAACGCAAGATGGGTGGAGGAAAGGGATACACACACACACACACACACACACACTGCGCAACTCACTGTCATTGCAGCTTGCTTGCAGCTTCATAGCTCTGATGCTTTTTAGGTTAATTTAAGCTAAAATGGGCAATCTAAAACAAGGCTTGAAGAAGGTCCTTGAAGTGTTGCCATAGAACAGTGGTACCCAACCCTGGTCCTGGAGGACCCCCTGTCCTACACACTTCATCTAAGGAAAGGCCTGTTATGAGCTGATTAGCTGGATCAGGTGTGTTGGGAGCAGGATAAACACTAATATGTGTGGTGCAGGAGGTCCTCCAGGACCAGGACTTCTTCTGATTTGGTGCTGCCCATTAACCCACCCCTTCATAGCTCCCTTTGGCACTAGCAATGCTTCTGAAACCAGGAGGGCCAGGACTTAACACATGAGGAGGATGAGGGGAGAGAGCAAGGCCAATTACATGGTTAATTGTGCTCTCTCAGACTCTGGCTACCGATGGCAAAACGCTATGGCTCAGTAGTCGAACTTGTGACCCCCTGGCCAATTTTTATACATATTGTAACTCCTGCTTTGTACACGTGCATTTCTGGACAAGCTGAAAGATCCAGATGCAGCATCTGAAGGTAGAGCAGCAAGTGGGTTCAATCTTCCTAAGAAAGACGACCTGCCGAACTGACACGGACCCACGCCCCTCTACAAACCAATCAGTGTCCAGTAAAGGAAGACACAGCCCACGTAGGTGATGATGACAGAACTTGCGTATCACTAAACTGCAATGTGAAACCCGAGCTAACCGGATCAGAACAACAAAAACATCAGCCTTGGTTCTGACCTTGGTCCAGACTTTCAGGTGTGAAAATGCCCTTAAATGAACCTGCAGTTCCTGCAGTTATGTCATTTAGTGCTAGCGGTAACTCACACAGATGGGCGCGATGGTAGATTGAGTGTGGACCCTCAGCTGAGAGATGTAGGGGAAGGTCAGCACTGTATTTTTAGTCTAGGGGAGTGTTTCCAGACTGGGGGAGAGGGGACGGATGAACGGGTGAAGAGCGAGGCCCACGGTCTGTTGCCCCTCACCCTGGCGCCACCACGCTCTACTGGCCAAACTGGCCCTCTTTCTCTCTTCCCCTCTCCCACTAATCCCCCTGTCCTCTGCTTAGGGTAGGGTTTCACCAGCATGTAGACTCTGAATGCCATTCATGTACACACACACACTCACAAATATTTGTGTATTAGTGTGTCTGTATGTACTGTATGTACAGGACAGAGAGGTCAGGCATAAATATCCCTCTGATGGGTCAGTGTTTACGTAATAAGGATGTAAAGCAATTAAAATAATTAGTCACAATTAATTGCTTTTCATTTTATTGGCTTGTAGCTGTATGAATGGTCAAAATAGGCTTCATGAATATATATATATATATATATATATATATATATATATATATATATATATATATATATATATATATATATATATATGTACTGCCAATTAACAAACAAATGAACAAATAAACAAATATATATGTTATTGTTATTGTTATATATATATATGTATATGTAACAGTTCCAGTACCAAATTGTGAAGTACAGGGAAAAATTTGACAATCAAACACATAAAACATATTAATATACAATATATATATATATGTACAATAATAAACTCGTAGGAAAGAGCCAGGTCCCTAAATGTCGATTTTCTAAATGTTAGGGGTATAGTGTATGTGTTTGGAAACACATCTATATATCTATACACCTATATATATTGTATACATATAGCGCCCCCCTGAGGTAGGTGGTACGGTTATAGTTATTGTTAATTTGTTTATTAATTGGCAGTACCAAATTGTAAGGAAAAGGGAAAAATTAGACCATCACATACATTTAATATAAATATAATGTATACATTTGTGTTTGGTGTTCTTTGGTGTGTTTATTTTCCCGTTGGACCGAACCATGAAATCCAAACCATGTTGTGAATGCTGCCGTGACTTTTGTGTACCATAACACTCCTAATATCAACACAAGAAAATATCTCTGTGAGCACATATAGCTTCAATAACGGTCAGTGATAAGCTTCACAGACATACAGGCGGATATAAACAAAATTACATTACATCACAAGTGACAATTAAAATATCAATATACCAAACTATCGCTATAGTGTGTTTGGCAATACTGTATCATGACTATAGAAAATATGGACAGGGTTTTTCCATTCCTCTCCGTTCTGTAGAAATTAAGCCAAAACTGTCCGTCTGAGCGGTAGAGACCAGAGGGGGAGTCAGACTCGCGGCAGCTCATTTTGTAGACACACCCCCTTCTTCAAGACCTAGCCTCAGTGTCTCAGACCGCCTTCACTGAGCTTCCAGCGCAGAAGTAGAGCGGATTTCCCCCTGGATTCCCACAACTCAGCTCCTTCATGTACTGAACAGAGAGGATGCCATGCAGATCCTGCTGCAGACGAGCGCTCTCTTCCAGCCAAGGCTGTCTGTCAATCACTGCATTCCTTAGTGTAGCCCCGCCTTCTGCTCTACGAGATGCAGAGTTAGGGTTACAAACTGATCTGGGGGTGGGCCGATATCATCACAGGGAGACTAACTGCTGTAATCCGGAGACGGATGAGATGGAAAATGGGCTGTAGACATATGAGGATGGGCGGGTGTGTGTTTGTGTGACCAGCATGCCCATGGTAGGAGGGTCTTGGGACTTGACCTCTTTGTCCTTACAGTGGTGCCTTTCTCTCTCTCTGTCTCTCATTCACTTACACACACACACACTGGTCTTCTCAGTAGGTCATGGTCACAGTGACTTGAGGCGCCCAATGAGTCGAGACCTTGGGAGTGCATTTACTTTGCATTACTCTCTCTCTCTTGCACTCTCTTGCTCTTGCTCTCTCTCTCCTCTGCTCATCAATATTGCTGGGAATGCTTTTCAGAAAATCTCGGAACACCGCGGTTCTCCATT
This sequence comes from Salminus brasiliensis, assembly GCF_030463535.1. Classification (NCBI taxonomy): domain Eukaryota; kingdom Metazoa; phylum Chordata; class Actinopteri; order Characiformes; family Bryconidae; genus Salminus; species Salminus brasiliensis. Next base: position 32,101,048 of record NC_132898.1, read on the forward strand.
CCGTCTTATTTCGGGTCCATAGCGAATGTCCCTCCCTTATCACACTGTACTGTATTTCCAAATGAGGCGTGGTGGTGTTGGAGGGGATCCAGGATCTTTGACCTACAGGAGTGATTGTGGGGGTGGGGGAAGGATGTGACGGTGAACCGTGATATCACTAGTTAATATTGTGTTTCCATGCCGACGGGAACGTGATGATGATGTTGTAACTAAAATCAGAACAGCTTCTCTTCAGGCGTGGAATGAATGAGGGGCTCGAGTGGCTCAACAATCTCACAAGTTCTTTGCCATCAGCAGCCATAGTCCTAAGAGAGCACAATTGGCAGTGCTCTCTCCGGGTGGGTAGATGGCGCTATCTTCCCTCATCAATAATTAAATAAAGCGATGTGGGCCGGCACAGACGGAGCTGGGGACCCTGCATGTGTCAAAAAGAGGCGGTAGCTGGCTACACATGTATCGTAGGAGATCCGTTAAGCCCTTACCCTCCTAGTGTCGAGAGCATTGCCAGTGCTAAGCGGAGGGGAGGCTAACGGGTGGATTAATCTGCAGTACTGAACTGGCCTACATTTTTATGCAAATAGAGTGGGTTCTGATTGGCTGCTCAAAAAAAGCAATATGGCTCATACACTCCTTATAACTTCGCCAAGAATGGATCTAGGATTCAGTTTGGCTCTTTAATATTGAAATGATTGCTGTTAATAACAGCTGTTCCTAACTTGACATGGCTGCCCATGTCTTCTGCACCTTCAGGTCCCTTCCTTCCTGCTCTCCTGGCTCGAGGACAGATGTCTCCGAGTAGCGGGGGGCGGGTAATGGCAGCGGATTGGGGGGGATGATGAAGAATTCCGTTGCTTAATGAGGAGCCTGCCAGGAAGCACATGACAGAGACATGTGGACAGGAGAATGGCTTACGTCCCGACGTCATGTGCTCACTTATGAGTGTGTCCGGTCTGGAGATTCACCGATTAGGGGGTCGATGAGAGATGGAGGTTTTTCCAGAGGTGAAGAGAGGTAGATTGTAGGGGACACTGCACAGTTCCTGAAGTATACGAGGGTGTGTTTGAGACAGAGCAAGAGAAGGTAGGAGAGGAGGAGAAGATTGTCATGGCAATAGGAAAGAAGGTAGCAAGGGAAGAGGACTAGAGAGAGAAATGAGATTTTTGTGGTAATTGGATCTGACGCTGGAAAAGGCAGGAGGTTTCTGTAAGTGTCTCAGCTGCTTTTACTCTCTACATGTGAGCAATATTGCAATATTGCAAAGTATATCACAGTACCTGAGCAATATGATGAAATCCCTGCTGAACAGAAATACTGCCTGGCCAGCTTAATATGACCAAGCTAGACAACCAGTATGACCAAGCTTGACCATGCTGGTGGTCGTCCAGCTTGGCTGTGCTTGTCAAGTCAGGGTCAATCTAGCTTAGTCAGGTTGAACATGCTGAAGACCAGCTAAACCATCGAGCTCTTGACCAGCATAGTGTATGCTGCATTTGCTTTTGGAGATGCTGGTCATGCTGGTCAAGTTGGTCAATCAGCATAACCGGCAACCATCATGACCTGCATCTCCAAAATCAAATGCAGCATACACTATGCTCGTCAAGAGCTTGATGGTTTAGCTGGTCTACAAGCATGATCAACCTGACTAAGCTAGACGACCAGTATGACCAAGACTGACCATGCTGGTTGACCAGCATGAGCAGCATCACCAGGCTGGATGACCAGCATGACCAGCATAATCAAGCTGGATGAGCAGCTTTTCAACCACTTTGACCATTAAAGACCAGCTTAGACCCTCAGAAACCATCTCACAGTTCTGGCAGATCGGTGCAGGTTCTCAGGAGAACAGTATGGTGGTACCAGCCACCCTGAAGGAATGCACAGTTTAGTCCATAAGGAAAAGGCATGGGAGGTGGTTTGCGGGAGAGTTTGCTGGAGCAGGCATTTGTCACAGATGATATGAACAGAGTGAGCAAGTGGAGGGGTGTTATGGTGCTAATTGGAGGACTGTTGTAGTCTGCTCCGGCCCTGGAGGTGGAGGGCGTTGAGCTAGAAGAGAAATAGAGTGAACATAACAGTGCGCTGTTATGGGATCAGCTTCATCAGCTCCCAGCACTGTTTGTTGACTAAGAGGGCAGATGGCGTAGATCTAGCTGATGTTAGCTAGACGTTACCTGCCCTAGCTGATGTTAGTTAGATGTTAATTGCTCTAGATGATGTTAGCTAGATATTAACTCTCCTAGCTGATGTTAACTAGATATTACCTGTCCTAGCTGATGTTACTTAGATGTTACATGTCCTAGCTGATGTTAGCTAGATGTTACCTGTCCTAGCTGATGTTACTTAGATGTTAATTGCTCTAGATGATGTTAACTAGATATTACATGTCCAAGCTGATGTTAGTTAAATGTTAATTGCTCTAGCTGATGTTAACTAGATGTTACATGTCCTAGCTGATGTTAGCTAGATGTTAACTGCTCTAGCTGATGTTAACTAGATAGTACATGTCCTAGCTGATGTTAGCTAGATGTTACCTACTCTAGCTGGTGTTAACTACTCTAGATAATGTTAGGTAGATTATGTTAGTTACATGTTAACTGTTCTAACTAAAGTTAAATGCTTAATCAGGACATTAGCTAGATGTTAGCTCCTCTAGCTGATGTTAACCACACTTGCTGATGTCAACTGCTCAAGCAGGACATTAGCTAGATGTTAACTGCTAGCTGATGTTATCTACTCTAGCTAATGTTAGGCAGATGTTAACTTCTCTAGATGATGTTGGTTAAATGTTAACTGTTCTAACTAAGGTTAACTGCTCTAGCAGGACATTAGCTAGATGTTAACTGCTCTAGCTGATGTTATCTACTCTAGCTAATGTTAGGTAGATGATGTTAGATGGTGTTAGTTAAATGTTAACTGTTCTAACTAAGGTTAACTCGCTACATCACTAGACAGGACATACTAGCTAAATG